>NC_079440.1:3161621-3166621 GCF_903798145.1 Danio aesculapii
CCCCTGATACATAAGGAACTAAGCCAAAGGAAAGTGAATGAATGAATCAATAGTGCATTTATTGTGTATGGCCATACACACAAAGCGGTTTTCAACTCAACAGGGTGGTCTCTCCTCACCCACACTGAGTATCATCAATGCAGAAAAGCATTTTTGATCATGTTTTTCAACATTATAAACTATCTGAATGTCACTTTTGAGATTAACATATGTTTAATAAATAAAACTGTTATCAGGGTTGTCAATATATCATTATATAAACAAACACACAGTTTAATAAGACGTTAAAATGCATTTTCAGAAATCTGAAAATAACAATAAGGCAAAATGCAGTGGTGTATAGTAATAAATCACAAATACTCAAACTACTGTAATTGAGTAGTTTATCTCAGGAATTGTAATTTACTAAGCAGTTTTAAAAAGGGAAAGTAAAAGTACACATTGAGTACATTTTAGTGCAGTATCGGTACTTTTACTCCACTACTTTCCTTTACCCTGCAGTCACTACTTTATTTCTTCTTGTCTATGGGGATTAGACAAATCAGTCATGTGATTCTTCTCCAATCAAATCGCTCATAGAAGGTAAATCACCTCATAATGAACTTCCTCAAGACATGGACGCTTTATAATTGCAGCAAACTGTTTGGAAGAATTAAAAGTGTCTAAGAAGATGTCCAAAATCTTTACACGCATCGACTCAGAGACTGTTTAATGCATGTCACTGATGACAAGATGACGGATGTTTACTGTATGATGACCCAAATGGCCTTAAACACCCAGCAGGCACAAGACGTCAACATGACATTGTACTCCAATGACGTAGGGACGTTACATTTTGTTTGGAAATGAAAATCGGTTTGACGTCAGGCCGATTTTAATGTCCACTAAGTTGTGTGGATGTTACCACTATGATGTCTATATGACATTGGATTTTGGTTGCCATACCTGACGAATAAATGTCAGTTTTTGACGTCAATATGATTTAAGATGTTGGCTCGACGTTGGATTGTGGTTACTTTCTAACACAACCTAAAATCAACCAAATATCAACGTCATTTGACGTCATTATTGGACGTCAAAATAACGTCCTTAGACGCTGGCTAGACGTTGCATTTTGGTCACCTGACATCACGACCTAAATCTAACCTAATATTAACGTCTTGTGACGTTGTGTGCCTGCTGGGTAATCACTAAATGCACTACAGAATGTTACGTTTACACACATTCACAAATTCCATGTAAATGCATCAGCTTTTTACAGCGTAATACTCACTACTCCTGAGTACTTTTAAAAAGGTTACTTTTTACTCATACTTTGAGTAATATTGACAACAGATACTTTTACTCTACTCTCACTACATTATTAAGCTAGTAATGTTACTTTTACTGGAATATGGATTTTCAATACTCTTTCCACCACTGGCAAAATGTGATGAAACAAGTTACTACACACATCTGCACAGGAGACTTTGTCTGCAAATATAGAAATGGATATAATGCACTTATTTATAGAGCATCTCAGAAAAAGTAATAATACATCAGCATAATATAATAGCCCCATTCACACAGTGATACCTGTAAATTCCGGTAAATTTCCAGAACCACTTTACCAGTATATTCAAATAAGCTCTGTTCACACAGGCGAGGACATTCTGGAAATTTCCCAGAAAAGACTGTTCACACATCCATTCCAAAATACAGGTAAATTCTGCCATCATCAACCAGAAATGAGCTCTAAACAGCTGCGCTTGTATTTGTAAACCTAGAAGGTGTCCGGCTTTTGTTGATGGTTTCACTTTTAATTAAAGCTTCAGCATTCTTCTTTGTCCCAGAGACATCCAAAGGCAGAAGCGTGAACCCCAGCTAAATGTTAACACATTTGACTACATTACAAATTCTGTGGATGGATCAGTATTGTGAACAACTTTGATGTAAACATATGAACACTTTCGCATGTCGAGATGTAAATAATATGAGTGTGTGCTGGCGCTCACTGGAGCACACGTGCACACGCGTCAAGCAACTGAAGCAGAGCTTGAAGGTAAACAAACAAGGGGTTTATCATAAGCATTTTATCGATAATTCATTGCACAGTTGGCATTAAGAAGGAACACAGAAACATTATCTGACTAACATCCAGCAGCTGAATGTGTCTGGAAAAATATGTAAAGGCTTTTATTTTCATAAACAGCGCGGATGTGCATGCGTATGAATGTTCTGATCGACTGGAGTAGACGTCTGACATCTGCATTCACACAGTGTTCCTGCAAATTATCGAGGTCGCACTTTATTTTGATGGTCCGTTTGTTGAATTTAAGTTACATTGCAACTAATTCTCATTAGATTATATGTAGACTGTTAGGTTGGGGTTGGGGTTAGGGTTAGTGCAAGTTGATATGTACTTGCAAAGTTTGTTATAGTCAGTTAATTCTCTGTTGAATGTCAGTATCAACAGTTATTAAGCAGACAGTCTACTAATACTTAAATGAACCATCAAAATAAAGTGTTACCATTACCAATAATATTACAACTTCTCTTTCCGGAAAAGTACCAGAACGAATTTAGCGGTATTTTCAAAAAGGGGTTGTTCACGCATGATTCCTTTCCAGAAAATTGCTGGTAATTTTCCAGAAAGGTTTATATGTGTGAAAGGGGCTATTAGCAATTATACATTTACCAGTGAAGAAAAACATCACATGACTATAGACATTTTTAGTGTTTTAATCACATCAGACTCATGAATGCACCCTTGTGTGTTTCTTACTGATGTATTTTGTGGTATAGTTTGGCGATGCCATGATGAGTCCAGTCTTTACCCAGCTGTGGTAAAATGTGACCCAGAGCGTCTGACCTGAAACAGCAAAAAACATCCTGATTTACATAGTAGAAAAAAAAAAACCTAGGGAATGACTACAGATTTTCAGCTTTCTTCAAAATATCTTCTGTTGCGATTAACAGAAAAAATAAAGTCATAAAGGTTTAAACTCTGCAAAGCCTGAGTGAATGATTTTAGGGTGAACTGTCCCTTTAAGTATAGAGAAGACTAATGTCGTGATGTTGAGTGTCATCAAGTGTGGCGTTCAACAAAATCAGCTACTGGAGGATGAAGGAGGCTGTGATCAGAGCATCTCAACACACACACATTTGGTTTTGTGAATTGTGGGGACATTACATAGGTTTCCATTGTTTTTATACTGCACGAACTGTATTTTCTATTGTGTTGACCCTCACAGGAAACTCTACAGTTTTACTTTCTGAAAAAATCTTAGACTGTGTGATTTATCAGCAATATCCTCATACTTCACCACCTTCTTGTAATACCTGTGCCTTACCAATGTCATTATACAGATTTGTGTCCTGATATGTTACAAAAACACGTACACACACACTCACTTAGTGATGGTGCCGTCGATGTCTGAGATGATGATTTTGTCGTCGTAGCTCCACAGGTAAATGGCGGCTTCACAGCGGCAGGTGCCCTGATACTGCGTGGTCACACTGAACACAACCTTATTGGCTCCTTCACGCAGATTCAGGCTCTCCTGTCATAAAAACACAAACGCACACACCAGACTCATGAACTCATGAAGTTTATTAATAAGTAATTGATCAGCGATAAAGGTTTTTCAATAAAAACTTGAAATAGATAGAACGATAGACTGATAAATAAAATGAGGGATGGATGGATGGATGGATGGATGGATGGATGGATGGATAGAACGATGGATGGATGGATGGATGGACTATTAGATAGATATTCAATAAAATGATGGATGGATGGATGCATAGATGGATGGATTGATGGACTATTGGATGGATGGACTATTGGATGGATGGATGGATGGATGGATGGATGGATGGATGGATGGATGGATGGATGGATGGATGGATGGATGGATGGATGGATGGATGGATGGATGGATGGATGGATGGATGGATGGATGGATGGATGGATGGATGGATAGATAGATAGATAGATAGATAGATAGATAGATAGATAGATAGATAGATAGATAGATAGATAGATAGAACGATGGATGGATGGATGGATGGACTATTAGATAGATATTCAATAAAATGATGGATGGATGGACTATTGGATGGATGGATGGATGGATGGATGGATAGATAGATAGAACGATGGATGGATGGATGGATGGATGGATGGATGGATGGATGGATGGATGGATGGATGGATGGATGGATGGATGGATGGATGGATGGATGGATGGATGGATGGATGGATAGATAGATAGATAGATAGATAGATAGATAGATAGATAGATAGATAGATAGAAAGAACAAAAGATAGACAGACAGACAGACAGACAGACAGACAGACAGACAGACAGACAGACAGACAGACAGACAGACAGACAGATAGATAGATAGATAGATAGATAGATAGATAGATAGATAGATAGATAGATAGATGTTTAAATGTGACTCTTACGATCTGTTCAGAGGTTAGTCGGAGAGATTTGCGGTACATCTGACTGATGCACTGCGCTGTGTTCATGAGCTCAGTGTTCTTCCTCACAGAGACAGAACCGTCCTCATCACTCGACAGCTCAACAGAACTCCTATAATCACACAAAAAAACAAGAAAGTGTCAGGCCCGATTACCTTTTAATCTTTTCCCCTTTTAAATATAAATAAATAAAGATGCGGTCTTTGTGAATGGATGCTCAGTAGTTGAACTGCTGTGATCTTTTCAGCCTAACAGTGATTGCACATCTGGACTGACTGTATTTCCCATGGGAGAGCATGAACAGCTCTGTAGCGTGATGGTTCAGGACGAATGCATGTACTGTTACACCCCTAATATTTTTCATGCATGCGAACGTCTTACTTCAGTGTGGAGGGTCCAGCGACTGCGGCGGACGCTTCAAGCTGATTCTCCTCTGCTCCTGCCTTTGGGTTTCCCTAAGACAGAAAACATGCTCAGAATCAATGTGTAACACAGCAAAAGAGATACAGATCAAGAATAAATGATTAAA
>NC_079440.1:3171621-3184121 GCF_903798145.1 Danio aesculapii
TGCTGTAAGTGTCAGTGAAAGACTGTCCAGAAAACACACACACGCAGTCAAATTGGCACAGTTTGTGCATTTTTCAGTAGTTGGCGCCTGGAGTGTTGTAAATACCCGCGCTCACCTCCTTCGCGACAGAGCGCATATGAGATAAATGACGTCAGTACATAATAACCAGTTATGATTATTACTGAACCGATACCGAATTGTCCGCGTCTGAATATATATATATATATATATATATATATATATATATATATATATATATATATATATATTTATATATATATATATAAATATATATATATATATCAGCGCTTTCAACTCAACAGGGCGTCTAAAAAAATGTAAGACACGAGCGTAAGGTCAAACGCACCCCTCTAGCGCATGTTGACATTGGAAAACAATAGAAAAGAATCGTGTTGGAAAGGAAAATCTCACTCTGTGTGAACGGCCCCTTATTCTGTCAATGGGACTCTCACCTTTGCTGATCTGACTGATGTCTCCTCTGCCGCACAGGGACATGGTGACGTCCAGAGAGTCGCTCGTGGAGTCAGACAGATACTCAGTGCCGCTGTCTGCATTACCACTGCCCTGTGATTGAGGGGACATCTGACCAGACGGAGGAGACGGATCCGGCGCATGGCTCGAGCGCAGATCTGAGGACTCTGCCTCACTGGAAACGCGGAGAGAGGAATAAAAAAAAAAGCATAAATAACAGTTACTGCAGAACAGGGAGACAAACTACCACTATAGACATATATGTGTCCATAAAATGTATTATTGTCAATATTTAATGTTGATCGGTTTAGCTTTTTTTAAGTGACAGACTTTAAAAAACTTCAACTTTTGACTCCTAATATTGAATACTGCTCAGCGATGTATGCACTTGAGTCTCTAAATAAAAGAAACCTTTTATTTCTGAAAATGTACCCCTATATACATTTCTGGAGAGCACCAAATAGGTCCCAGGAGGTACGTTTTTTGCAGTTTATGTTTTCGTGAGACTACCAGAGGCCGCTGTGTACACTTTTTTTAGATCTCAAATTTCTCTCGAGAGTGCCATTTGCACCTGCTGTTCTCATTCCACCAGAGGCCGCTGACGACTCACTTACTGATCGACTGACCCACCCTCCTCCTTGCTAAATAATAATTATTTTTATTATTTATTATTATTTTTATTATTATTTATTATTATATTTATTATTATTATTATTATTATTATTTATTATTATTTTTATATATAATTATTATTATTATTATTCTTATTATTATTATTATTATTATCATTATTATTATTTATTATTATTATATTTATTATTATTAGTAGTATTTATTTTTTTATATAATTATTATTATTATTATTATTATTATTATTATTAATAATAATAAATGTTTAGGGGGTTTCACCTTTATTGATAGGACAGTGGAGATTTACAGACAGGAGAGTGTGGGGAGCAGAGATTGTGGCAGGATCTCGAGCCGGGAATCGAACTCGAGTCGCCACAAGCACCAGGGTGCTATGTGTCACACTACCCACTATGATTTTGGAGCTGAGATTATTACTGTTATTATAAATATTATCATCGTCATCATCTATTATATAACAATAGTAGTAGTAGTAATAATAATAATAGTAATAATATCAACTTTTATTATTATTATTATTATTATTATTTCTTATTGTTATAAATTTAATGATAATAATAACCAGGAGTATTAGCAGTAGTAGTCAATAATACTTATTATTATTAATACTCTTATTATAAATTATGTCAAAATCAGTATAAAATAATCATATTGACTATTGAAGCATATAACCTTTTGGGGAAATAGAGGGCGGCGACTTCAGGGTCCAGACTGGAGAGGTCGTCTAGATAAATATCAGACGGTCCCAAATGATGACTGCGCTTGACTAGGAAAAAAGAGAAGATACAGTTCCACATGAAATGTTTCAACTAGTCACAAGTACATTCTGTACATCGCATTTAACCCAGTACCTTTCCTCTTGTCCTGAGACTCTGCTGATTTAGAGGACTCCAGAACCGCTTGATCCTCTGATTGGATGATGAGCTCCTGAGATCCTGTCACTCCAGCACTGTCAGCATTCTGATTGGTCGGTAACGTCTCTAAACCTGCCCCCTCCTCTGATTCGCTAGCCCTGAGTGTCAGTATTTCAACAGAGCTTTGATGTTTTGGTAATAAGATTGAGTTGAGCTCCGCTTCTGCTTTTAAATCCTGATTTGACTCACCAAATGTGATGGTTGGACAGTATTGTTCTCATTACAGTTTTCTAAATGAGCCACGCTGTCAAAACTAGCATTGTTATTGATCCCATTGACTGTACTAGTACAGCTAGTTATATTTTCAATCTCTATTTTAGCAATTATCTCCTGACTAGGTTTGTTTTGCAGTGTACTCCAGCTCTGAGAAAAAGAGTCGTCTGGAGATTGAAGCGTATTTGTAAACTTTACATTTAGTTGTGTGTTAACAGATAAAGAAACAGCTTTGTCTGATGAAACAGGGCTGACTGTCCCAATCTGCGGTTCTGGTCTCACCACAGTCACCGTCACTGCAGAGTCAGTGCTGTCGATGTCAATAGATGTTTGCCGGTGGATCGTGCGGAAGTGGGAGTGGTCAGAGGGAGTGATGGGGGAGGGCAGGTCATGAGTCAGCGAATCAGATTCAGCCCTTTCTGTTGGACACACCTACAGAAACGGAGGAAACACTGTGTGAGATCTACTATGGCTGCATTTCAGTCCAAATGTTTATGCTAATTTCCCTCCGTCTTGTTCCCTCGGATGTAGGTCATTGATTATATTAAGCAAGGGTCCACTACTGGCGGTTGCACCTGAATGGGTTTAACTGGAATGCCCTAAACACTTGAGCACTTGGGAACTACACTGTCACATTGCATTCTGGGACATGCAGGTGCTGGAGTTGACATGAAGCACACTTGCTTAAAAATGAGTGATCGAAGGTATATCCATGTAAGCTTCCTTCGTTTACTTAATGAAGTGGAAGGCACTTCAAAATGGCATTGGGGATTTCCCCCGAGGGAACAAGGGAAGGGAAGTTCACGAGCGCAGCCTGTGTACAAATGCAACTCCTGTTTAAAGGTGCAATGTGTAGGGCTGACCTAGTGGTTGAACTGGGTATTGCAATCTAAATTCAAAATACTGAATACTTTTTTTTCATGAAATGACGCACACGCAGGTTGCCAGATTGACAAGTCCAACAGATCGCAGGCATGCCTGAAGATCAAGCCTCACACTGTAAGATCACACTGTAATGTTTTTTTATGTTTGTTGTATCTGAATTGTTTGCAAAATTAAAGCCACCTAATTTTTGAGATTGCTACTGTCCTCCAGGGGTTGCTTTTTTGGCTGCGGTCGCATACATTGACTGAAATGTAATACATATAAAATAGTATAATAATAAATAGTACACTACCTGACGAAAGACTTGTCGCATATCCAAGTTCTAGGAACTTCAAATAATAACTTGACTTCTAGTTGATCATTTGGTATCAGAAGTGGCTTATATGAAAGGTAAAGGCCTCTAGATTACGCTTATTTTACCACAATAAAATATGATCTTGACATGATTTTTCATTATTTAATTAGCACAGTAAGGTCTGACTTTACTTAGACAAAAGTCTTGTCTCCTAACAGAAATAATGTCCAGTATAGAATATAAAGTCATGCTTTAGTGGAAACAGAATGAATATTGTGTCTGACTCCATCATGAGCTTGGAGGACTGCATCCATACATCTCTGCAATGACTCAAATCACTGATTAATAAAGTCATCTGGAATGGCAAAGAAAGAGTTCTTGCAGGACTCCCAGAGTTCATCAAGATTCTTTGGATTCATCTTCAACGCCTCCTCCTCCATCTTACCCCAGACATGCTCAATAATGTTCATGTCTGGTGACTGGGCTGGCCAATCCTGGAGCACCTTGACCTTCTTTGCTTTCAGGAGCTTTGATGTGGAGGCTGAAGTACTAGAAGGAGCGCTATCCTGCTGGAGAATTTGCCCTCTCCTGTGGTTTGTAATGTAACGGGCAGCACAAATGTCTTGATACCTCAGGCTGTTGATGTTGATCATCCACTCTGCAGATCTCTCGCACGGCCCCATACTGAATCTAACCCCAAACCATGATTTTTTCCTTCACCAAACTTGACTGATTTCTGTGTGAATCTTGGGTCCATGCAGATCCCAGTAGGTCGTCTGCAGTATTTGTGGTGCAGTTCAACAGATGATTCATGGGAAAAATCCACCCTCTGACACTTCTCCAAATGATCAACTAGAAGTCAACTTATTATTTGTTGCACTTACAACTGAGATCCATGACAAGACTTTTGTCAGGTAGTGTATAAAATGAGATAATACAACCTAATAATTATAATAAACACAAGAATAAAAAGGTTATTATTTAAATAAGGCAGTTGATTATCCATTTCTTATCCTGTACACATATTTTGCAGTCAGTTTAGATGTCATTTTGTCTTCTCTGAGTATATAGAAAAGCTTTTTCTTATTCGTTTAAATTAAAGAATAAATTATTTAAAGCTTCATTGTGTAACTTTTGAATAATTTAGTGAATCCTTGCTGAATAAAAGTAACTTTCTTTATGAATTACTTAATAAAGTGATGTTAACTCCTGCACGTGAATAAATATCAAACAGAATATGGTGTTAGTATGCAATGAAAATCATTTTCGTGTCAATTTTTTATTCATTTCATAGCAAAAATGAATAAAATACTGCAGCCAACATGTTGAACATTTCAAAAGAACTGAGCTGAAAACGTAAAATATCAAATAAATAAATAAAAACTAGTTTTATAACATGTACGATTGTCTAGTACAGGCCTGTAATGTCTAAAATACTCAACAATCTGTCATTCTGCTGTGTCTTTATCAGAAAGCTGTTTATATACAGTATTTGGATGCAGTACCTTGGGAAAAGCGCCCCAGTTCCACTGCATCTGCGGCCCTAAAGACTCCTGGGCTTTACACAACTCTGAATCACTCTTAGGAGACGACGGCCGACTGAAGTACACACTACAGACACAGAAGACAAAGAGAAAATCCAATTATATGGACAGAGACAGAGCAACATCATATGAAGATGATTAAGGATATAGAGACCACATCCTCCTTTTAGTTTTAAAATATTTTCCAAGAGCTGTTTAATAGAGTAATGGATGTATTCCTGTAACATTTATCTTCTGGATCAAGTCTTACTCTTGTTTTATTTAATTTGGCTGAAAAAAAATTTTTTAAACTACTAAGGTCACTATTCTTAGCCCCCTTAAAAGTGATCTATTATGCAAAACTCCCTATTTTGGCAACAGTGTGTGACTATAAGCAGCTTTTAATGGTAAAAATTATTAATTGTATTTTGTATAATCACACTTGACAAAAACAGTCTGCAGAAACACTTGAAATGATTGACATTCTCCCTTTGTGGGTGTCATCAGAGGGGGAAACCCCGCCCACTAGTGACCATCTCTCCCTCATTAGCATCGGATGATAGTCTTGTTTGTAAATCTGCCACTATGCTGGCACCTAGGCATTTGTAGCTCCGCCCTCTTCTGAAAAGAGCACAATCTCATTTGAATTTAAAGCGACAGCACCAAAATAGCACAATTTGCCTCAAAGGAGCAGTTTCATAAGCATTACTTGTGCTGTATTTTGAGCTGAAACTTTACATACACACACTCTAGGGACATCCGAGACTTATTTTACATCTGCACAATAAGTCTCCTTTAAGAATGACTTATTTAAACCTAAATAACCTAGTTAAATCGCACAATAAGCTGAATACTAGTATCTCAGTATCAGCAAAACATCTAATCAAATATTATGTGCTGTCATCATGATAAAAACAAAAGAAACCTATTATTAGATATTAGTTACTCAAACTACTTTGTTTAAACATGTGTTCTCGATGTTAAACAGCCCTTGGGAAATATTTTTAAAGGAATTAAAATCTTGTCCTCTGCTGTATGTACGTACCTCTCGTTCAGTGAGCACTCTCCATCAGAGTGAGGATGAACCTCTCGAGCTCCAGACGCTTCCTCATAGGGTTCCTCAGACAGAGAGTAATATATAGATTTACTGTAGAGGGGAAAAAAGCATCAGTGATCCAGTTCATACCTGCTCAAACCTACTTAAACATTTGTGATTTCTTCTGTTTTAAAGCTAAAACATTGGTATTGCGTTGTCTAAACATGAATAGTAACATAAACATAATGACTTTTTTGTTAATTAAGACAATAAAAATATATGTAAATTAAAAAATGCTTCAAAATGATCCATATTTAAAACTTTATTAGCTGTTTGTGTATCTTTTGCTAATGCAGACATCCCAATTTGGGACAAGTCATTTCAGAATGAGACAGAGATGATTTGCGGGAGGGAGGTTGTGGGTTTGTGGTGGACTGCTCGTCGTATCTGAAGAGCGTGGGGGGAGGGGGGTGGTTGGGGTTAGGGCACGGGGGTGGTATTTGGGGTGCGCGACATATCTGAAGAGCGGGGAGGGATGCCGTGGAGAGGGGTGCACGAAGTATTTGAGGACCGGGCGAGAGACGTGCGATTTTGCGAGAGATTATCATTCATTCGTGGGCATCCGGGACTCTCTATACATTTTTCAAAGGGTTTGTCTTGCCTCCTTCAAAAAATGTTGGGGATAAATAATTTGTGTTGTTTTTCTTCCAAAACACTGACTGAAATCACTAAAGCTTGATAAGAAAGGTTACACGAGCTGGATTCACTGGTCAGATGTGATAGAAACAAACACACTGTTGACATCTGCTGGTTACAAGGGGTAATGCAAAAAGAAAAGCATATACTAAATGAATCTATAACAAAGATTAATCCGGATTAATCGCATCCAAAATAGAAGAATGTTTTGACATAACATATGTGTGAATATTTATTATGCATATATATATAAATACACATATACATCATATATTTGAGAAAATAACATATTTATATTTAGATAGAAAATATATGTGTATTTCATACAAATTATCTCTGCAACAAAATAGTTTTGAATAGGTTTGATTTGTTTTTATGTATGTGTGTGTATCACATTCATTCATTCATTCGTTTTCCTTCGGCTTAGTCCTTTTATTCATCAGGGGTCGCCACAGCGGAATGAACCGACAACTCATCCAGCATATGTTTTACACAGCGGATGCCCTTCCAGCTGCAACCTAGTACTGGGAAACACCCATACACACTTATTTACACACAAACTCATACACCATGGCCAATTTCCTTTATTCAATTGCCCTGTAGCGCATGTCTTTGGACTGAGGGGGAAACCGGAGAACCTGGAGCCAAACCCACGCCAACATGGGGAGAACAAACTCCACACAAAACTCCACACAAAAAACTCCACACAAAAATGCCAACTGACCCAGCTGGGACTCAAACCAGAGACCTTCTTGCTGTGAGGCAAAACAAAACAAAATTTAATTTAGATGCCATTAATCTTTGCCCAGCACTATTATATTTATCATATAAATATTGCCATGATTGGCCTTTAAACCATAGGCTAATTAGAATTTTTTTGTGAACTAACACTTAAATTTGTTGCAAAGCTGCTTTCAAACAATCATTATTGTGAAAAGCACTATATAAATAGACCTGAATTTTTTGTTTTGTTTTGTGGAGTCTTTTTTTTATTATATATATATATATATATATATATAAATAAATAAATAAAAACACTCAGTTCGCCATCCCACCTCCAAGGAGGAGAATAAAAAAAACACACAAACAACAACATTAGCACCTACAAGAATTGTCAGACACTGACACGCATATATTAATAACAAGGGCAGAGATCTTTCTTGAAATAAAAATAAATAAAAATCTTATAAATCAGCGAAGAGATGTGTTGTATTGCTGACTAAATTAATTAGAGGATCCCAGTTTTTATACAATTTTTCAGTGGAAACTCTTAATGTAAACTTAATTTTTTCAATATATAGAAAAGACATGAAACAGTGGGAGGAGGTTTAGAAGACTTCCAGTGTAATCAAATCCGTCTCCGGGCTATCATTATCTATGTTTTCATCCAAAAATGCGAATGAACTTTATGCGCAAAACTGGACTATCGCATTAAAGACGTGCGAATAAAGCAGCGCTTCCATCCAACGACTCAAAGCGAACAAAATCGTCACTTCCTGATTAACTGGCGCCAAATATCAACAGTAAAAACTGAATTTACTGCGGTAGGAGAAGCTGCGTCAATCTTTTCTTCATCTAATAAATTACCTCAGAAGACAATCCTGACACGCAGTGATGGTGGTGTTTAAAGGTGTCAGACGCGGAGCACAGACGCTCTTGATTCTGGAGGTCATTAATGGCTCGTTTCCACTGACTGGTACGGTACGGTTCGGTACGGGTCACCTTTATCAGGCTTGCGTTTCCACTAACAAGGGTACCCTTTTGGTGGGCGTGGTGTATGACAGAAAGTTTCAGTCGACATCATTCTCGCTCGAGGAAATGTCGACAATAAAGCTGTACGGGTCACTTACATATCATATGAGAAGCACTTCTCTCAAAACAGATGCTTTACACACATAAATACTTGTGTAGAAATGTTTATTACTGACTTTTCTATCAACATGAGTTGATTATAACTGCAGATCAATGACAGTGCGAAACAGCCTACTGTAACGTCTGTAATTATATTAAATAACTAAATAAATTAACTTATATAAACACATACAGCCCCTTACAGTCTCCGATATGTTACCAACTACAGATGAACCACATATAGCAGACATTTCACCAGTATTTAGATTCAAAACAACACAAAATATAGCCTACAGTCAGTGTAAACCTCTCATCTGTGTCTGTAATCTTCAGCAGCACATGTAGCCTCTGTTAGACAGTAATTCCATCATTCCCAGTTCATATTAGTCCAAAATGTGAAGATAATAAGTTAGTTAATCATGGCATTTTGTTCATGTTTGCTGAAAAATAATGTGCTCCTTTTTTTCCGGCTTCTCCTTTGTTTCTTCACGCTTCACTCTCGTGTTTGTCAGTGTCTGACAGGATCAGGTTTCAAAAGCACGTCAATAATCAAGCGCAGGTTATTACCATCAGCTCAAGAAGTTTGTTATTTCAGATATAATGTTAGACGCGTGCGAGCGCTAGCAAGAAAGCAAAACCGCTCGCGCCTCAGACTGGCTCTTAAAAAACTACGCGGCACAGGGTAAATCTGCTCTTCTTCTTGGCTTTGTGGCTGTTCATCAAGACGACGACAAGGTTTGTTTGAGCCCAGATCGACCATGGCTCGTTATTATATGTATTTATAATTCCGCTTTAATCTCTCGCTGTGTATTTCAAACATGGCGGAGTTTTTTTTTCATTCTGGCTTGTTGCGTAAGCGAATGACGTATCTCTGTAAACCAATAGCGTTCAGCTGCACGTGTGGCTCCGCCTTTTGGTACCCTTTCTCGTGTTTGGTACCCTTTCGAAAGGGTGCCGAAAAAGTGGTGCGGTACGGTTCGGTTTGGTACGCTTTTTGACAGTGGAAACGGCCATAAAAGCGTACCAAACCGAACCGTACCGTACCACTCAGTGGAAACGGGCCATAATAATATAACACTAATACCTAAACAGTAAGGCGTTTTAGAATGACCAAAACAACAGTTCAGATGGTTTACAGTGTGCTCAGCCTGCTGGTTTACCCATTCACACACATTCATCATCACATGATCTCTTATCACAAAATCACATGACCTTTTTTAATGCACACGCTGAAATTTGTGCAGTAAAAGTGTTTCCATCATAGTTTATGCGCATCTTTTCTTATTGAATAAAAAGTTTATCCTACTCAGTTATGCGCATACGTATTTTATGAGCATTTTCAAAATGTGTGAGCATCATGGCGTTTCCATCAACCGTTTTTTTTTCATGCGCATATGCAAAATGAGCATAAAAATAGGTGGATGGAAACATAGCTAGTGACGTAAAGGCTAGTACATTTAGCATTCCTATTTGAGAGGTTATCCAACAAAGCCATTACACCAAAAATAGCAATCAAAGGGCATGGCTCAAGAGAAATGTTGAAAACTGTAGAAAAAGTATCAAAGAAAGAACAGGAGACCTGAATTAAAGTAATGTACCCAACACTGGCTGTACATACAACTAGAGTTGTGTAGGGAAAAACGAGCCAACAAACTTCCCGTTTGACAATTTCAGGAGGAGTAAACATTCAATAATCTCAGAAAACATCTCACCTTGCTGCCAGAAGTGACTCTTCCTTAAAGGCGTCTGGATCGAGACCTTCTTTCTCATCCGAGGAGGAACTGTCGTCTTCATGCAGATGTGTGTCTGAACGCACACGCTTTCTGCGCCGCTTTTTACGCCGATTGGAGGAAGGCAATTGAGACTCCGCGACTTCAGACGCTTCTGCAACATCGGTGGGGATCGGAGAAGTGCAGAGATGAGCGGGAACTCTTGTCTGAGAGTGAGGGAAAGAGAAACTAGGCTTGCATGATATTGAAATAAACTGACATTGTTCGCAATGTTTTATATTTTCTGCGATACATTTTGCAACCTTGAGACTAATTTCTGAATAGCTCTTATTGAAAATAATTCCTAATTTTGAACTGATTTATAGAGGTGTGCATGTAAAAGACAAATAACCAATCACAGGCATTGATAAATACAGCAGAGCAAAGATACAAATGAAATAAGCTGTGCTTTATGGCTTTCTGAGTGTTTAGCGGTACTCAGGTACACAAATTTAAAGGGCACCTATGGTGAAAAATCTACTTTTCAAGCTGTTTGGACAGACATATGTGCATGTATGGTGTATAGACCGTCATATTGAGGTGAAATAAACACACCCAGTGCTTTTTGTTCACATTTAATAACATAAAAACGGTGGACCAATAGGAGCTGTTTTCAGATCGACCGCAACTTTATGTAGGAGTGCGGTCCCCCCGCCCACCAATATTGATTGACAGCTGTGCGCATTAACATGTCCCGGTAGTCATGTGTATAATCATATCAACAAGACCAGACGTGCGCAAAGCAACCGAGAATAAAAGGTGTGTTCAGTTCGCTAGGATTATCAATCATCATCAAACGTGATCAAGAGTGAGTTTCACAAGTTTAAAATGTTTTAAAACAGAGCATGTGTGTAATGAATTACAGCGATTCACTTCAGATGCACTTCATCAGCACAGCCGCGTGTCAGAACAATTATAAAGGAAGACGCTTCAATCCCGGTTTGTGGACGTTAAATCAGGTTTATTTTGTTCATTAACATAACAGATATTCACACAGCAGTGGAGATTAACCTGTAGCCTGTCACATATGTGTGCAAAACGAGTGCAAAGCTAAACGCGCGCGCTCTCTCTCTCTCTCTGTGTGTGTGTGTGTGGGTGTCTGCGCTATGTGTGTGTCCTCGCTGTGTGTGCGCGTGAACTTTGTAATGACATTGTGTGTGACTTATGGTTGCAACTCACAAAAAATGCATCAAATACTCATTGTTAAAGCTCTTACTGTAGTATTTTTCACAAACGCGATGTGAGATCTGCTTCCTGAGGCAGCCGAGGGCGGCGATTTAGGCATGTTGCTGACAGGCACGTGGGAACGGTGGGCGGGGAGGACTAGCCTTAAAGGCCCAGTACAAAAAAATTGCATTATGGGATGTTGCTCTCTGCTCTGTGGACTTTTAATGTTAATAAATTCGACTCTACAGTTTAAGAAAGGGATTTTTTAGTCGTTTGAAATAATATAATGTATTATAAGAAGTAATATCTAGAGAAATGAGTCTGTAAAATAACAGAAAATGTACTGGCAGTTTATTACAATGTTTTTGTAGATTAATATACATCGACAGACAATATAGCACTGCAAACTATTAAAAATGTTCATAAGAGTCACTTCTTCCAACTTTTCAAGGTTAAAAATTGATGGAGGAAAGGTCAAGCTCACATGATGTCCTCGCTGTGTGTGCGCGTGAACTTTGTAATGACATTGTGTGTGACTTATGGTTGCAACTCACGAAAAATGCATCAAATGCTCATTGTTAAAGCTCTTACTGTAGTATTTCTCACACACGCGACGTGAGATCTGCTTCCTGAGGCAGACGAGGGCGGCGATTGAGCCATGTTGCTGACAGGCACGTGGAAACGGTGGGCGGGGAGGACTAGCCTTAAAGGCCCAGTGCAAAAAAAACAGCAACCAGGTTTTACCGGCTATAATAGAGACACTTCAGACAGCTATAACAAATAATCTGATGGGTGTTTTAAGCTGAAACTTTACAGACACATTCTGGGGACACAAAAGACTTATATTAAATAAGAAAAAAGGGGTAACCTAGGTGCCCTTTAATAATCAGATGTATATTTAAAGTCAAAATTATTCGCCCTCCTGTGAATTCCCTTTGTCAAATATTTCCCAAATGACGTTTAACAGATTCAGGAATTTTTCACAGTATTTCCTATAATATTTTTTCTTCT
>NC_079440.1:3191621-3239121 GCF_903798145.1 Danio aesculapii
CTTGCACGCCCCCATACTGAATGTAACCCCAAACCATGATTTTTCCTTCACCAAACTTGACTGATATCTGTGAGAATCTTGGCTCCATGCATGTTCCAGTAGGTCTTCTTCAGTATTTGTGATGATTGGGATGCAGCTCAACAGATGATTCATCAGAAAAATCCACCTTCAGCCACTTTCCCCAAATGATCAACTAGAAGTCAAGTTATTATTTGTTGCGCTTGCAACTGGGATCGACAGCAAGACTTTTGTCAGGTAGTGTATATATTGACCTTAAAGTTTTGACTTTCATCATAAGAAGACCTTTTAAAACTACATTTAAATTCAGATTCTACAATGGAAACAATACAATAAATAGAGAGCCAAGTAATGATTTGAATAGATTGTGTTAACAAATCTCTTTATTTTCCACAAATAACACTCTCAGTCAGATGAAGAGTAAACTAAACCAAACCAGGTCACTTATGAAAGCCCTGATAGTCAGTGTGTGTTCATATTTATGTGAAATTTGATAAAGAAACGATTTTAAATCGACGATTCTGTAACATTAAATATGACTAACTCGATCAAATAAAGAGATCGACAACGTCAGAGAATTCAGATCAATACAAATTCGTTCCTTTGTCTGATCACGTGTTCATTGTCAAACATTAGAGTGGTCAAACCACTTTTAACAACATTATTTGTTCACTTCATGCTGGACAAAAATCCCTAACGTAAATATTAACGACATTCAGTCATGTTAGAATACATCAATTACACTATTCAGGTCAATTAAAAACTCAGCGTAGCACATAAAAACATCGGACACTCACTTCCGCTGATAAAAACGCACTAACAAAGACATTTTTAACCATATTTGAGTGAAATTATGAAGTTAACATGATCGCTCTTACCTTCAACAACAGCGATTCATTAAAACTTCCTGCGTTCTCACGCCCACGTCAGCACGTCGATCAAATGGCATCCAATGACAAGCTAGGACTCGTCCCAGGACACGCCCACTGCCTCTGCTGACGTGCTCGTTTGTGTACAGTTCCTCAAATGTTCAATAATATCCAGCTAGAGGGAGCCTGTGCAGCGTTTATTTCATTATTTACATAATCTGATATTATTATTATTATTATTATTATTATTAATATTATTATTATTATTGTTATAAATATTAATAAAAATAATAACAATGATAATAACAATATTGTTATTATTATTGTTATTATTATTAATATTAATAAAAATAATAATAATGATAATAACAATATTGTTGTTATTATTATTATTATTATTATTATTATTATTATTATTATTATTAATGTTGTTCTTAGTAGTAGTGGTATTGGTAGTTGCAGTAATATCTCTCTGAACATAAATACAACAATATCTCATACAGGTTTGTTTTCTGTCACCCATTCTTAATGTCTGTGATCGACGAAATTAATCATTAATTAACTAATTACTAATGCATCAAAATTACTAATTAATTTTAGATAATGAATTTTAAAATAGTTAATATATGTATATAACATAGCTGATAAATAATAGTGGTTTATTCCGTTGCCAATAATATATATATATATATATATATATATATATATATATATATATATATATATATATATATATATATATATATATATATATATATATATATATATATATTTATTTATTCTACTATTTCTCTACATTATTTTCTACACACACACGCACACACGCATGCACGCACACAACCACACACGCGCACACACACACACACACACACACAATAATATGTAATATATATATATTTTTAAATGAATTTTAAATAATAACTATTGTATACTAATTATTATCATATTATACTAATTCACCATTGGTTTTGTAGTCTATATAGTCAATATTTCATCTTAAATATTAGAAATAATAAATACTACTGCTTGAAAGTGTTGATTTTAATATCAGTCCAGCCATAATTTTGATGATTTACAAGCCAAAACACTCTTTTACATATACATGCTAATCAAATAATGGATGTTTCACTGAGTTTATATATTTAAAACTGTGTAAGTGTTAATTATATATCATATTAAAAAAACTATGGCTGCTTTGTTTACGCTCGCTTGTCATCCTGGTTTTAGAGTTTAGACACTGTGTAAAGAGACACTTGGAAACTGTAAACAGTTCCTGCACTAATGGTGGATATAAAGGGACGATTCCAAGAAGAGTAATTTAATAACTTACATAATAATAACTTACAATAACTCTCTCTCTCTCTCTCTCTCAAGTGTGTCACACATAATGGCCCTGGAAGACAATACGAAAACTGCAGTCATGGACATTATTACAAGATATTTAATATCAGCAGAGTTATTTAATAATGTGCAAGGGAAAAGATCTCTATGAAGATTAATGGAGTTTCAGTAGCAAGCTTTTGCAAGATAACTGTTGATCCACAGTCTGAGGAAGACATCAGTATACAGTATGAAAAATATTTCATAATAATATCATAATAATAATAATAATTACTACAAAACAGCAACAGCAATAAATATAAATAATGAATTATAATAAAAAAAAATAATAATAATAATAATTAAACAGCAGTCAAATGCAAATGTTATATAAGTAAATCTAACTGTACAGTACTTGAGTGAAAAAGCCCAATGCAACTTCATAGAAGCTAATCATTTTCCAAATTATACTTCACATTGGAATAATATAGTATTTCTATAGGATCGGGGCAACATGGTGGCGCAGTGGGTAGCGCTGCTGCCTCACAGAAAAGAAGGTCACTGGTTCGAGTCATGGCTGGGTCTGTTGGGATTTCTGTGAGGAGTTTGCATGTTCTCCTCGTGTTGGCGTGGGTTTCCTCCGGGTGTATTTGTGTGAATGAGTGTGTAAGGGAGTTTCCCAGTGCTGGGTTGCACCTGGAAGGCCATCCGCTGTGTAAAACATATGCTGGATAAGTTGGCGGTTCATTCCGCTGCGGCGACCCCTGATGAGTAAAGGGACAGAGCCGAAGAAAAATGAATGAATGAATCTATGGGATCAAGTTACATTTCCATAAACTGTGAATATATGAGTGTATACATTGAGTTCAAGTCGAAATTATTTTTTATTATTTTTTAAATTTCCCAATTGTTAATGGGAAAAGCTAAACAATAAACAGGGTATATGCCGAGCTAGTGTGTTTCCCATACTGATAAGCATCCGGTGACCTGTTATTGTGAGGTTTTTTTTTTCTATTTTATACGGTTCCTTTTACAGAATGGATATTGTTATGTAATTAAAATACACTCAGTTAAATAATCTTTGGCAATTAATTAATTAATTAATTAAATTTAATTGTTCAAGCGTAAAACGAGACAAAAAGCCGATACTCGCAGGCGCCAGAATCGGCAGGCTAGCGCAGAAGCTCCATTGAATATAAAGTGGTAAAATAAATGCTCATATTATAAAGACATGGCGGGGGAAAATGTAATTTAATGCAGGGCTTCTTGTACAATCTGAGACCCACTTTATATCGGATATCACTCAGCCAGTGGAGATAGTTGATTTTTAAAGAAAACAGACCTTAAACGTGATTTTGCAATGGCATACAGTTCACCGGAAGCGCTTAACCCAGGTTACTGGCATATTAAAAGTCCTATTAGCATGCTTCGGCATATAGCCCATAGCTGTAATATCTAATTTTTATAATAACCAAATCATTTTGTCTTTACCATTATGACAGTACATGATATTACTAGTATTAGATAAGCTACTGGTATTTAAGACTTAATTGTGTTAATTAGGCAAGTTAGGTTAATTAGGCTAATCATTGAAGTTTGTTCTGCAGTCAGTCGAACATGTCTTTTTTTCTTAAGGGAACTAATAATATCGATCTTAAAATTAGTGTCAAAATATTAAATACTGCTTTTATTGCAGACCAAACTAAAATCAGTAAGACTTTGCACAGAAGAAATAAATATTATAGGAAATACTGTGAAAATTGCATTGCTAGTGAACTATTTGAGAACAATAATACAACTTTCACAGGAGGGCTAATTAGTTTACCTATAGAACTACTTTATGCCATCTGAAAGCTTGAAAACCCTTGTGCTAAACCAAACACTTGAGGACATTATTGTGTGTTTTTGTGGAGTGAACACAATCTCGTTCATCCCTCACAGACAGACCAGTTTTCACTAAATAAGGCAGCTTATCTCTTTTCCTGTCATGTCTTTTTGATTCCTCAGAGTGTCGCACACAGACACAGGCCGAACATTCCTTGCCCTAATATGGCTAACTCCCTGCTGTGGGCGGGCTCTGTTTGGGCAAGCGCAGCCCTCTGATTGGCAGAGCGCAAAACGGGGCGGGGCTTCTCCCTCAAGTTGATGCTCTGGAGAAACTTTTGTGTGCCGTAAGTGTAACTGTCTCACTGTCCAGCGACAGAAACACACAAACAGGAGGACTGAAATACACACCCTCTTAGCAAAGGTGAGTTAAAAATGCTTCATTGTGGTTTTATGGCTAGTTTAAGGATGTGTTACGACATTTAGGAAAGATCTGGATGGAGCCAGTGACGTATGTTGGAGTTATGGAGCTAAAACTGGACTTGGTTTAGTGTACAGTTATTAATACAGCAGATTTTAATGCAGCTGTCCTGCTTAATGATGGCCATAACTCATATAAACTTGTATTATTCAAAGAAACTATTACTTTTCAAATGTTTTTGATTATATATGAGTACATCTGGAATGCAATATTAGAGATTTTTGTTAGGCTGAGGTCAAAAGTCAAAGTGTGACGTGATCATTGGCTCAAGGATAAGACCTAAAGTCACTTCATTAACAAAAAAGTAATAAAATAAAGTAGTAATTATGGAAACAGGAAAGAAAATAATAATTTTAATGAACAAAAATCTTATTTATTTATTGATTTACATAGTGGTGATTTTCTTTTAGGTAGAGAGAGACAAAAAAAAAAGACATTTACTGTCAAACAAGCGCAAGATTTAGTGAAGCGAAATCCCTGGAGAGTTAATGAGGAATGCTGCTGATAACCGGATCTGTGTGTTTGCCAAATTTCAGAGGCCACAAACAAGCATGAGGAGAATACTGTGTGAGGTTTTAAAAAATACTGTAGTAATTTAAAGTAAATATTATAGTGTTTTTGAACCAAGTACTTGA
Source organism: Danio aesculapii (assembly GCF_903798145.1). Classification (NCBI taxonomy): domain Eukaryota; kingdom Metazoa; phylum Chordata; class Actinopteri; order Cypriniformes; family Danionidae; genus Danio; species Danio aesculapii. Next base: position 3,196,769 of record NC_079440.1, read on the forward strand.
ATTAATCTGTTGTGTTGATTCTAGAGTTGCTCTATGGTAATAAAACAACTATAGCAGTATAACAAACAACTAGGCCCACACAGAATCTGACCGCATCCGCAAATTTTTAGGCCATTATTGTGTCTATTTATTTACTCATGTAAATGTGTGTAAATTTATATTTATTCAGGTTTTTTTTTTATTAATTTCAGTAATATTATTGGCTAATATGAAAATGTTAATACTACAGTTTGTAAAGTAATATTGTCTGTCTTTTAGTAGATCTATTTTATATTAGAGACTTGCTTTGTTTAGCAAATAAGTGGATCTAATTGGATTTGGATATGAAATAAAGGTTAAAAAGGTATTCTTTTTTATTTCATATATTACGTTTGTAATTACAGAATTGTACAAAGTTCTTGTTTTAACACACAATAATAATGTCTGTAGATTCTGTCTGGCCCTACAAATGACCCAATGCTGTACCAAGATTTCTACAACTATATATTTTAAACCACAATACATTACAGTTTGCAGTAGTAAAAACTAAAGCATACTACAATATTTACTACAGTTTATCTGTTTACTATATAGGTAATAACACAATCTTCTTTACCATAGCATTCATTAACAATGTGTTGTAAATACTCTATTACTATAGTATGGCTCAAAATCACATATAGTCACATGTAGTATTTACTATTGTTTTCATGCATGGGTTATTCTTCAATATTCATAATAGTTAAACTGTAAGGAAAATGTAAATAAACATTAAAAAAATGCTGTAATTGAAAATCTTTTAACAGGACGAGATGATAATTCATGAAAATCAATGTTTTTTTTTTCCAAATATATCAATGTAAGTTGTTTTAAACTAGATTTTTCACTCTGTTTAATAAAATGTTGATATGACTTACACATTTCTCCCAACAATTCATATTTATTTATTATATGGAGTTTTTAAAACATAAACATAATATAAATGCACAGTTTAAACATTATTTTTAATGCCTTCACAAAGACCTGGAAAAGTCAAGCCGTCAAAATTTTCTGCTATACCGTTCCTAAGGTATGAATAAGATTTTTTATTTACTTTTTTTGTTTGTTTTTTTAGTACAACAGTATCTCCAGCAGAAAAGATATCCAAATATGGTGTTTTAAATTATAAAAATGAAAAAAATCTGTGATTTTGAAACAAATGAAGACAGCAGAAATCAATGATTCATTTGAATTATTTAGCCTGACATGTTTACTGCTCCAAAATATTTTTAATGTTTCCCAAATTAAAATACATTGTGTTCAAAGGGGAAAATGGGTTTGTTTTTAACCCAGACATTTAAAAGAATACATTTTAGAGCAGTAATCTCAATACCGTGATACTTATGTCCAAGGTTATCATACCGTCAGAATCTTACCAGCCCATGACTACTCATTTTTCTGTATTTTAGTGTCGTCATTACTTTGTGAGAAACTGATAAAGTATACTCATCAGCAGCTGTTTTATAAGTGCTGACAACTTGTGTAATTTAAACCGGTTTTAGAGACACACAAACCAACGATTATTACAGAACTTGTACAATACTCACAGATAATGTGTGCTGCTGTTTTCCCTCCATAATGATTTTACTCTCTTTCTGACCTCTGAATCTTCTATTGTTGGATTAATTAAACCAAATGTTTTCCATTTTGCTAGACTTTTATTACACACACACACGCACGCACGCACGCACGCACGCACACACACACACACGCACACACACACACACACACACACACACACACACACACACACACACACACACACACACAGAGATAAGGACATGAAAACGTCCTTCATGCAGTTGCTCTGATCTTATGATCTATTTCTAAATTCCTGCATTTAATCCTGTGGTCGAGCTGGACATTGTGTTCTGATGAGGTGTACACACACACACACACACACACAAACACACACACATAGAGAGATAGATAGTTAATCAGTTAGTTACATTCCTTCTGGTTCTATCTTCTGGTTCTGGTTCCACACACACACACATAGATAGTTAATTAGTTACATTCCTTATGGTTCTATCATCTGGTTCCACACACACAAACACACACACGCACACGCATACGCACACACACACACACATAGATAGTTAATTAGTTACATTCCTTATGGTTCTATCATCTGGTTCCACACACACAAACACACACACGCACACGCATACGCACACACACACACACACACACACACATAGATAGTTAATTAGTTACATTCCTTCTGGTTCTATCTTACACTCACTAAACACACTGGAGCTAAAAAATACAATCAGATTGTTAAAACAGAGCTCAGTGTGTTATTACACCAAGATAAAGATGCAGTTCTTTATATGCATTAGTATCTTATATATTTTACACTTAATTAGCATTGTTTTTTGGTACAAACAATTTAAATTAATACTTAAAATAAGCTAAACGTAAGCCTGAAGTCAGAAAAATAAACTTAATTCAAAGTGCAAACAAGAATATGCTGCTTATCTTAATGGCAGATGTTGTTTTTCTTCATTGTGGCATAAACTCATTTATTTTTGATCCATTAATAATAAAACGTTTCTTGACTGACGAAGTTTTTGGTCGCATTATACAAAAAGGTTCCATTAGTTAATGTTAATTAACGCATTTACTTACATGAGCTAAACATTTTATTACAGCATTTACTAACTTCAGTTAATAAAAATAATGTCATTTATTGTTAGTTAACTATAAGTGCAGTAACTAATGTTTTTGGATTTTAATAATGCATCAGTAAATAATAAATTATGATTAATAAATGCTGTAATGTTCATGTTAGTAAATACGTCAGCTAACAATAACTTCATTGTAAAGTGTGATCGAGTTTGTATTATTAAACAAGACAAAACACTAAATAGGAACTCATCATACAGTGTAGGTTCAGTGTTAAAATGATTATATTAAGGAGGTTATTTGCATATGCAGTAACATTTGGTTACTTTATTGAGCAGATATTCAGAAACGGTGCACACAGGAGCAATAAAAACACTGATATGAAAATGACTGGTCATTCAGTGAGATCACAGGACCGAAAGTACAGCTTCATAATCAACGAGGAGTTCATTTACTTCAGCTTAGTCTCTATATCAGAGGTCGCCACAGCGGAATGAACCGCTAACTATTCCAGCATATGTTTTACACAGCGCATGCCCTTCCAGCCGCAACCCGGTACTAGGAAACACCCATACACAGTCATTCACACACACTCATACACTACGGCCAATATAGTTAATCAATACCCCTATAGCGCATGTGTTTGGACTGTCGGGGAAACCAAAGCACCCGGAGGAAACCCACGCCAACACAGGGAGAGCATGCAAACTCCACACAGAAATGCCAACTGACCCAGCTGAGACTCGAATCAGTGACCTTCTTGCTGTGAGGTCGCTAGTTCGAGTGCTGAACCAAACTTGCCAGTAATACTGTACATTTTACAGCAATATTATAAAAGGCATATTGATGATCATCCTCTGCTTTTTCCCCCAGACCTGAAACAGCGCCATCATGTCCAGCAAAAGAGCGAAGGGGAAAACCACCAAGAAACGGCCTCAGAGAGCCACGTCAAATGTGTTCGCCATGTTTGACCAGTCGCAGATCCAGGAGTTTAAAGAGGCGTTCAATATGATCGACCAGAACCGAGACGGCTTCATTGATAAAGAGGATCTGCACGACATGCTGGCGTCTCTGGGTGAGTCTGGGTGGCATTATAATATCAATATAAAATAAAATAAAATAAAATCTAAATTATTTATATAAATTTTTAATATATTGCAATTTAATATATCACAATGCTTATTACATTATTAATATAATATAATATAATATAATATAATATAATATAATATAATATAATGTAATGTAATGTAATGTAATATAATATAATATAATATAATATAATACAGTATAATATAATATAATATAATGTAATATAATACAGTATAATATAATACAGTATAATATAATATAATATAATATAATACAGTATAATATAATACAGTATAATATAATATAATATAATACAGTATAATATAATATAATATAATATAATATAATATAATATAATATAATATAATATAATACAGTATAATATAATATAATATAATGTAATATAATACAGTATAATATAATATAATACAGTATAATATAATATAATATAATATAATGTAATATAATACAGTATAATATAATATAATATAATATAATATAATATAATACAGTATAATATAATATAATATAATATAATATAATATAATATAATATAATGTAATATAATACAGTATAATACAATATAATATAATACAGTATAATATAATATAATATAATATATTACAGTATAATATAATATAATACAGTATAATATAATATAATATATTACAGTATAATATAATATAATATAATATAATATAATATATTACAGTATAATATAATATAATATAATATATTACAGTATAATATAATATAATATAATATATTACAGTATAATATAATATAATACAGTATAATATAATATAATGTAATATAATACAGTATAATATAATATAATACAGTATAATATAATATAATGTAATATAATAAAGTATAATATAATATAATATGATATATTACAGTATAATATAATATAATAGTAGGGGGCGCAAACAGATTACGTCATTGAAAACAATGGCGGTGTTCTGTCGATTTGTCCTACCTTGTCAGATTGTCATACCTCCCATTCAGAAAGTAGGTAGTAGCACATTTTGATGACGCAATATGCTACCCATCAGATTCAGGGTCAATTTTAATGTGAAGTAGTGTGATATGAAGCTGTAATATCACACTAACCTACCTAATATCCCTAATCCCAACCTCAGAACCATTCAAATACAGTGTTGGTAGCATAATCTGATGGGTAGGATTAAATGTCAGGACAGCGACCCATGGTCCAAAATAAATGTGGATTTTCAACATATTTCCCAAAGAGGCGCTGTTTATATTAAGGCATACAAGTCTTAAAACCCAGGCTTCCCTTTAAAGCAAAAATTTAGGAGGCCTATATATTTAGGACTGACTCAAACATTATTTTGAAAGATTTTAAGTTAAGAGCTACTTTTTAGCCTTAATCTTGTGAAAATGAGCACAGATGTACTTTACTCTGGTATGTGTGTGTGTGTGTGTGTGTGTGCTCAGGTAAGAACCCGTCTGATGATTATCTGGAGGGAATGATGAGTGAAGCTCCGGGTCCCATCAACTTCACCATGTTTCTCACCATGTTTGGAGAGCGGCTGAATGGGACCGACCCGGAGGACGTCATCAGAAACGCCTTCGCCTGCTTCGATGAGGAGGGATCTGGTAAAAACAACAACAACACACAGTTAAACAGTAATATAGTAATTAATATTGCACAAATAGTTTTCTACTGTAATAAACTTTAAAATGGACTGAATCACTGTAATTCAGAGTTGAATTTTATTTATAAAATATCAGATGAAAACACACTATTGGAAGGGTGGTACGGTGGCTCAGTGGTTAGCACTGTCACCTCAGCAAGAAGGTTGCTGACTTTCTGTGTGGAGTTTGCATGTTCTCCCCGTGTTGGTGTGGGTTTCCTCAGGGTGCTTCGGTTCTCCCCACAGTCCAAACACATGCGCTATAAACTAAATTAGCCGTAGTGTATGTGCGTGTGTGAATGTGAGAGTGTATGGGTGTTTCCCAGTATTGAAAGGGCATCTGCTGCATAAAACAGATGATGGAATAGTTGGTGGTTCATTCCACTGTGGTGACCTCTGATAAATAAGGGACTATTGAATAATAATAATAATACATTTTATTTGTATAGTGCTTTTCCTACATACATGCAACTCAAAGCGATTAACAAACAACAAACAAGCATTAAAATAAACCACATAAATAATGTCTAGACAAATAAAGCATAATAAACAACAAATATATACTCAGACAAAAGCATATATGTACACGTATATATGCATATATACACACAATAGTCCTCACATATGCATGCACACACCGTACATGCATACATACACCTACACTATATACATAGAATGCACACACTTCACTAACTGTTGTATTGATACGCAGTTTTAAGATGCGTCTTAACACGCTTTTTCAAAACATGAATGCTGGGGGATTCTTTAACTTCATTTGGGAGGCAATTCCAAATTTTTTGGAGTATAGTGACTGAAAGAAGTGCTGCCAGATCACATCAGGTTTACAGTGTACCAGTGGCTACCTGGGTTTGATTCCCACCTTGAGGTCCTATGCCGATCCTTCCCCTTTCTCTGTTCCACACTTTCCTGTCAATTCTCTCTGCTGTCCTGTCAAAATAAAGGTGAAAACCCATGAAAAAGAAATTCTAAAAGTCCAGCTGTAGAAGAGTGTAGGTTTGGATTATATTTTGACTATTGGACGCACCTAAATCAAGGACGCACCTTAAATCAATTTAAGGACGCACCTTAAATCAAAGGTGATTAGCATGTCATCTATCTGTAAACCTCTGATTCTCATCTGCACAGGTTTCATCCATGAAGACCACCTTCGGGAGCTGCTGACCACCATGGGCGACCGCTTCACAGATGAAGATGTGGACGAGCTCTTTAGAGAGGCTCCCATTGACAAGAAGGGCAACTTTAACTACGGCGAGTTCACTCGAATCCTCAAACACGGAGCCAAAGACAAAGACGACATGTAGACCAGGAGAAAGAGAGCGTCGGCTGCAGCTCCACAGCACATTAGAAACACACACACACACACACACACACACACATGAACATACCCACCAAGCGATTTTGCAGTTAATAGATGACTAATAGATGATTAAACATAGACAGCTAATAGACATCTAAACACTGACTGCTTGGCTAAAACAAGGCTAATTTTGGGCTCCTAATGACAATCGATTTGGATGTCTGTTAGACTTCTTTAAACACATAAAATGCTTGCTGGGCCTCCAAGCAATTTTGCATTTAATAGACATCTAATAGACGACTAAACATAGACCATTTGTCTAAATCAAGGCTAAATTTGGTCTGTCAGAAAAGTATCATCTAGTAGACATCTATGAATTGCCTTAAACTAGACTATAGTAATCAAATAAACAGATCAGACAGACTTCACATGCGTTAATGAGCTATTCTTAGATGTCTATCAGATTTTCACTGCAATCCCAAAATTAGCCTCGTTTTAGCCAAGCCGTCAGCGTTTAGATGTCTATTAGACGTCTGTTAGGCTTCTTTTAAACACCTAAAATGCTTGCTGGGCCCTCCAAGCAATTTTGCATTTAATAGACGACTAAACATAGACAGCTTAGCTAAATCAAGGCTAAATTTGGTCCGTCAGAAAAATATCATCTATTAGATGTCTAAGAAATGGCCCAAACTAGACTATAGTAATCAAATAAACAGATCAGACAGACCTTACATGCGTTGATGAGCTATTCTTAGACATCTATTAAATTTTCACTTTGTTTTAGCCAAGCCATCAGTGTTTAGATGTCTATTAGACGCCTGTTAGACTTCTTTTAAACACCTAAAATGCTTGCTGGGCCCACCAAGCATTTTAGCATTTAATAGACATCAAACAGATGACTAAACATAGACCATTTGTCTAAATCAAGGCTAAATTTGGTCTGTCAGAAAAATATCATCTAGTAGACGTCTAAGAATTGCCTTAAACTAGACTATAGTAATCAAATAAACAGATTAGGCAGACTTCACATGCGTTGATGAGCTATTCTTAGATGTCTATCAGATTTTGACTGCAATCCCAAAATTAGCCTCGTTTTAGCCAAGCCGTCAGCGTTTAGATGTCTATTAGACATCTGTTAGACTTCTTTTAAACACCTAAAATGCTTGCTGGGCCCTCCAAGCAATTTAGCATTTAATAGACATCAAACAGACGACTAAACATAGACCATTTGTCTAAATCAAGGCTAAATTTGGTCTGTCAGAAAAATATCATCTAGTAGACGTCTAAGAAATGGCCCAAACTAGACTATAGTAATCAAATAAACAGATCAGACAGACCTTACATGCGTTGATGAGCTATTCTTAGACATCTATTAAATTTTCACTTTGTTTTAGCCAAGCCATCAGTGTTTAGATGTCTATTAGACGTCTGTTAGACTTCTTTTAAACACCTAAAATGCTTGCTGGGCCCTCCAAGCAATTTTGCATTTAATAGACGTCTAATAGACGACTAAACATAGACAGCTTAGCTAAATCAAGGCTAAATTTGGTCTGTCAGAAAAATATCATCTAGTAGACGTCTAAGAATTGCCTTAAACTAGACTATAGTAATCAAATAAACAGATCAGACAGACTTCACATGTGTTGATGAGCTATTCTTAGATGTCTATCAGATTTTCACTGCGATCCCAAAATTAGCCTCGTTTTAGCCAAGCCGTCAGCGTTTAGATGTCTATTAGACGCCTGTTAGACTTCTTTTAAACACCTAAAATGCTTGCTGGGCCCACCAATCAATTTTGCATTTAATAGACGTCTAATAGACGACTAAACATAGACCATTTGTCTAAATCAAGGCTAAATTTGGTCTGTCAGAAACTATCATCTATTAGACATCAGAAGAGTGAACCATTTAGTCTTCAACTGTATGTTAACTTATGACATTTTTTATATTTGTGAAATCCAAACACAATCTTGCATGTCATTTATTGCATATATTGCCTTGTATCATACATTTTTACAGCTAAATGCATTACATTGCTAAATATCTGCACAACATATGTTGTTTTTAATGAGGGACTCGTGAAATATTTACAGTATGTTTGAGTAAGTGGAATAATGTACTATGGAGCTGCGGCTGAACATTTTAAACTATTGGAAATGGCATAAAAATGCAAAACTGTTTTAATATCTCTCTTTAATACATCTGATGTATTCTGGTTCTATTATATTGAACTATTGTAATATCTAATGGAAGGAAAACTACTAAATATAAATGTATACATACTGCACTGCACATTTTTCGTTATATGATTTTTGCCTCAGATTTTGGGATGTAAGTTTGGAGCTGTACTCAAACTTATAATCCTCATCAAACTCTGAAGATCTGGTTTAGGAAATGTGTGATTACATGCGGCAGCTCTCAGACATGAAGTTATCCATCACATGAACCTGATGCATTTTATACGCAAAAGAAATAAATGTTCTCAACCCATACATGTAAATGTCTCAAATGATTTCTGTGCATGCAGGGATTAATGATAGTTGTCATCACTTCTATACTTTACTCCATTTGGTATAAGTTAACTATGTTTACAGTTAAATTATAATTTTGTTTTGATTTTAATCTAAGTTTTTAATTTAATTTTAATTTTTTTAAATTAAAAAAATAAATAAATAATAACAATAAATATTAATAATAATAATAATAATAAATTATTAATAAATAAAATAATTTTTTACATTAAATTAAATTTTTTTTAAAGATTTTATTTAAAAATATATTTAAATAAAAGTTATTTAAATAAATTATCTAAAATTTAATTTAAAAAGTTTCTTTAATTTTTGTTATTTAAATGTTAATTTATTTTTTTACATTTAAATTACAATTCTAATTTAGATAAAAAAAACATTTAAATAAAAAAATATATGAATTAAAATGTATTTAAATTAATTTATATATTTCTTTAAAATTATTTTTATTTATTTTTAAAATAGATTTTATTTTAATGTTCAATTTTATTTTAATTATTTAAAAAATACTTAATGTTTTATTTCATTTTAATTTAAAATTATTTTTTTTTAAATGACATTTTATTTTATTTAAACACATGTGATTTAATGTATTGATTTAAATTGTTTTAATTTCATGTTTTAAACTTTAATTTTATTTGATTTCAAATTATTTTCATTAAAATTATTTTTGTAATTAAAAAATAATCAATTTGATAATATAAATTCTTAATTTTAATTACATATACACAGTTTAACCCTGAAATGATCTTGATAATGCAAGCATATATCATGTATATAAAACCTTCACATGACAGAACACAGAAACTCAGTCAAATGAAGGTGTTAAAGCACAATCAATTACTCCACAATGCAAACAAATGAAAAACGAAGCTTTTATTTCTCTGTAATGTTTGTACAAAAAGACACCAAATAAAATCCTTAAGGCAGATATTGCACAGACTAATCCAAAGGTTTCTCTAAGGAAGCATATAAGGCACAAATTGCCAGTTTTACCATCCTCAGGTACACATATGACCTTAAAAAAAATAAATCCATCACATATTTGGTCGTATATTAGAGCCCTACATGTATTTGATGTATACATAAAACAAACAAAACCTGACTGATATTTACAAGCTTCACATTGTCATCTAGGAGACTCATTTTGCAATGATAATAATGCCGTTCCAGGAATATTAATATCAGTCTTTCTGAAGAGGTGGAAAAATAGAGTATATGACACAATAAAAGATATAGATTTACTTCCAGTACCATCACTGCAAACGGGCCGATCACAGTGGATCATAAAAGCTCATACAGTTTAATAAAGCCTCATGACGTGACTGAAATATAGACGCACCTTAATAAACACCAGATTGAATGAAAAGTCCCTTTGCAATCATAGGAAACACTGAAATGAGGAAAAAACTACAATACAAACCTGAGAACTATTGAGAAATGTATACAGTACCACAGAGCGGAGCGCAATTATACAGACCCATCAGAATTATGGCACATTTGTGAATGACTGAACTGAAAACACTTCATTTAGAGACTAAACAGGATCAATTCATTACGATAAGAGACTAATCTGAGCACGATCTCACAGTTTCATGGAAACCACCAGCGTGAAATCAGAGTGTCTGAGTAACAAATAAAAAAAACTGCTTGTGATCATCACTGGAAGCAATCTTGGCTTCGTTTCTACTCAATATCAGTTAGTTCTGGAAATACATTCACAGATTATCAGAGGAGATTCATCTCAGAGGTACAGAGAGAGAGAGAGTCCATGTGAAATGCAAATGATTTAAAGGGACAGTTCACCCACAAATAAACGTCTCATCCACAAATAATTCTGTGTGGCTGATTTCAGAGGGTTTTAGAAACCCCTAACCATTAATCAGAGATGTTGTCTATAATATTTATTCAGGAAACTCCTAAAGAAATGACAGATCTCAAGAGCTTTTTATTTTAAAAGGTTATTATTTTACACAGTATTTTTATTTATGTTAAATAAAAAAATAAACAGACATCCATACTAGGAAAAGCAAATAATATAGAAGTCTTTTAAACCTTGAACGCCATGCAAACCTCTCCAAAATATCCTTCTGTTCAACAGGAGAAACTCAAACCTGCTTGTGAAAGGTGAAGGGTGAGTAAATGAACGCTCAGATTTGGGTGAACTGTCCCTTTAAGAAAGAAAATTGAAGTCAAAATGAGATATTTCAGTGTCTGTATTTTTAATCACTACTCTTGAAACTGATAAAACACTGTAAGATAATCGGTTAATGAACAGTTTCTGTATTTTGTGGTTGTGAATTGCCTTATGGGATGTTGATCTCTGCTCTATCGGCTCTGCAGTTTAACAAAGTGACTTTTATTGAGATTTTAGTAGCTTAAATTATTATAATGTATAAGAAACGGTAATATCTATACACTCCCAGAAATAAAGGTACAACATCTGTCACTGGGGCGGTGCCTTTTTAAAAAGGTACACTGTTGTACTGTACAGGTGAACATTGGGATCTTTAGGGTTCACTTCTGTAGCTTTAAGTTACTGTGAGGTAAACATTTGTACTTTTTAGCTATTAATATGTACATTTAAAGACCTGTTGGGAACAAAAATGTACCTTTATTTCTGACAGCGTAGAGAAATAAGTCTGTAAAATGCACTTGCACTTTATTACAAGGCTTTTGTAGTGCAATATACGACGCCAACCCAGACAATATAACACTGCAAACAACTGAAAATATTCATAAGACACTTTCTTTTTATACTTTAAGGTTTAAAGTTGCTGCATTAAAGATCAAATCTCCAATAATACGATTTAAAAAAGCAAAAATAAAGGAGAGAATCACAAAATACAGAAAACTGCTAATTTAGAGATGTTCTCATACAGTGTACATGTCAGAAATAAAGGTACGCGAGCCGTCACTGGGGTGGTAAAGAGGTACAAATTTGTACCTAAAAGGTCCATATTAATACCTCAAGGGGTATATATGAGTACCTAAAAAGTACAAAAGTGTTCCTCTTAAAATTTGTAGGTACTAATATACACTTTTGAGGTACCAATATGGACCCTTCAAGTACACATGTGTACCTTTTGAAAAGGTACCACCCCAGTGACAGCTCACGTACCTTTATTTCTGAGAGTGTACACACACACACACACACACACACACACACACACACTAATAATGCTGATCATCTATTTCACCCTAGAATACCATCAGAATAATGATCATTCCAGCTTAAATGGCAAATAAAGCTCCAGCTGTAAAGATCATCTTACATGAGAACTGAAGCAAATCGATGGCGGCTCTGCCTTTCAGACGACCTCTCAGACAGACAGCCGGCGTGAGAGATGATCCCTGCAGTCCCATCAATTCCCAGAACACACACACACACACACACACACACACACACACACACACACACACACACACCGAGAGCGAGCACGGATGATTCTGACGTATAAAGTGCAGAAAGCATGACAGAAACGCACGCTAGCGGGAAACACTGAGGTTGTGCACTGCAAAAAAACACTTCTCTTACTTACAATTTGTCTTGTTTCTAGTCCAAATGTCTAAACATTCTTAAATCAAGGAGCATTTTCCAGACAGGCAACAAATATTGTCATGTTTTCAGAAATAATGAGTCAAAATGAAGTGAGTTTTTTAATAAAACGAGCAAAATAATGTGCCATTAGGTGGGGGAGGGGGGGATTGGAGACGACAAAATAGTATGTCAAAAGGAAAGATAAGATTATTTTAACTTAATTTTAGCTTGATTTTAAAGAAAAACTCACTTCATTGACACATTATTTCCTAAAACACGACAATATTTTGTACTCGTCTCAAAAATGCTTCTTGATTTAAGAATGCTTAGATGTGTAGACTAGAAACAAGATCAAAACTAACCAAGAAAAGCTCTTTTTTTGCAGTATAGAAGTAGAGGCTTCTTGAGCAGCAGCTTTCAGGCTAAATATGAGCAAAGTGTTGAATCTACAAAAGTGTTGAAATTGTTAAGGGTTTTCAATCTGCAAGAGCACATTTGGTTTCTAGAGTGACCATTCGATGCTGCATGCTGGTCTTTACATTCACTAGAAACAAGCAAAGCATGCATAGATGTCTAGAATAACACTAGGGGATATACTGATGCTAATAGGCAAGAGCTACTGCACTAAAAACACTGGGTTGGTGGAGTCAAATATAGACAAGCCCAAAGTTGGGTTTAAAAAGCGTGATTACTAATATAATAATAATAATAATAATAATAATAATAATAATAAACATTAATTAATAAAAATATAATAATATAAAAAAATTATTAATACGATTTTTATTATTTTATAAACACACATATATAATAAAAATCGTATTAATAAAAAAAATTAACAATAATAAATATTAAAGTTAACATTAATATTATATATATATATATATATATATATATATATATATATATATATATATATATATATATATATATGAGCTTGATTTTGACTTAAAGTTGGGTTAATTTATTTATTTTTTTTATCAAATTTAGATGCAACTTTTGGGTTTGTCTATATTTGACTCAAAATTGGGTTAAATATGGACATACCAAACCGTTGGGTTAAATTTATTTCGATAACACTTTATAATATGGGATAGTTAATGATAATGTTTTACTAACATATACAATCACCCATAGTTGTTCAGCACTTATTACTGCATTAATAAAACCTAAACCCAAGCGCTTGTTAACATTAGTTCATGCACTGTTAACATGAACTACTGGGTTTTTCATTAACAAACATAAATAAATGCTTAAATGAATGTCTTGTTCATGTTAGTAAACCCAAAAAAATCCCAAAGATTGAGTTTATCCATATTTGACTCAACATTGGGTTAAATCAACCCAGCATTTAGTTCATTTTAGAGTGTTTAAAAGTATTTAGCAAAAGCAAAGCAAGGCCACGTTGAACTGAAGATCTCTTGGCTGTTGTTGGTAAACCTGAGATGCGCAGGTTTCCTTGAGTTTGGAGGTCGCTGGTTATATTTCCACCTGACAGAACGTCTACCTGTTCTCCAGAGTCTGAAATGCTGGATTATTATTATTGTTCGAGAGCATTTAGAACGGATGCCCTTTATATTTCATGTAGTTTGTTTAAAGTTAAAAGCTTTTGGTTTAAAAAGTATAAAAATGTCTTTTAAAATGCAGACGAGAGCAGAGAGAAGCTTCACTGCCCCTGCTGGAGGCGAACCGAATACATAGCAAGCTCAGTCCCTCAGACCTGTGGAGATGAGGAATCAAATACAGAAATGATTCATGAATCAACTGAGATTTTCTGAATGAGTCGCCATTCTCTTTGGAATCGACTTGGAGTTTAGTTTTTAACAGCAGATAGGATTCTAGGGTAGCTTTTTAGCAACAGATGCCGCCCTAGGCTAGCTTTTTTTTAGCATCAGATGACACTAGGCTCGGTTTATAACATCAGATGGCGCTCTAAACTAGCATTTTAACATCACATGGTGCTGTATGCTGGTTTTTAGCGTCAGATGGTGCTCTAGTCTAGATTTATAACACCAGATGGCACTTTAGACTACCATTTTAACATCCGATGGTGCTGTATGTTAGTTTTTAGCATCAGGTGGTGCTCTAGGCTAGATTTATAACACCAGATGGCACTCTAGACTACAATTTTAAACATCAGATGGTGCAGTATGCTAGTTTTTAGCGTCACATGGCATATTAGGCTCGTTTTGTAACATAAGACGACACTCTAGGCTAGCATTGTAACATCATAGCGCATTGTATGCTAGTTTTAAAACATCAGACGACGCTTTAGCTTAGCATTTTAACATAAGATGGCATTGTATGCTAGTGTTTAGCATCAGATGGTGCTTTAGGCTAGTTTTATAGCATCAGATGGCAATCTGGGCTAGCTTTTTAATATCAGACGACGCTTTTGGCTAGCATTTTTACATTAAATCGTGTTGTATGCTAGTTTTTAGCATCAGATGGTGCTTTAGGCTAGTTTTATAACATCAGTCCAGATCTTGGATAGCTTTTTAGCTTTAGATAGCTATCTTGGCTTGCTTCCTTGCTGAAAAAAAAAAGCTTAAACCAGCCTAATCTGGTTGGCTGGTTTTAGCTGGTCAACCAGCCTGGTTTTAGAGGGACCAGCTAAAACCAGCTTGACCAGCCTGGTCTAAGCTGGACATAGCTGGTTTTGGCTGGGCTCCCAGCCTGGCTAAGCTGGTCAAGCCGGTCATCTGTTTTTTTTTTCAGCAGGGTTTTTAACATAAGAGGGCCCTCTAGACTAACATTTTAACATCAGACTGCACTGTATGCTAGTTTTTATCATCAGATGGCACTTTTGGCTAGCTTTTTAACATCAGATGGTGCTCTAAATGCTAGTTTTTACATCAGATGGTGCTCTATGCTAGGTTTTACATCAGATGGTGCTCTAGGCTAGTTTTTACATCAGATGGTGCTCTAGGCTAGTTTTTACATCAGATGGTGCTCTAGGCTAGTTTTTACATCAGATGGTGCTCTAGGCTAGTTTAACAGACAGCACTCTAGGCTAGCTTTTTACGGCAGTTGAAGTTCTAGGCTAACTTTTTACAATCAGACAGTGCTTTAGGCTAGTTTTTAACAGCAAATATAGTTCAAGGCTAGTGTTTAACAGCAGATGGCTCTCCGATCTAGCATGCAACCATACACAAACACTACCATAGATGTGCACTTGTCCATATGGCCGAGTTATGCATTTTAATTGGTCAAATGTGCTTGCACCTCTACTTTTATGTCACAAAACCAACGCAAACACAGCTAAAGCTAACAGCGCCATCTGCTGCCAAAAGTCGAAACGCAGAATTGATTTAACACAGAATCGCAACTCATTCAGGAACATTTCTGAATCATTTCTCTATTAGATTTACTCCCACAGTGATCCATCAATCCATCCCAACAGGTTGGAGGCACGTCCCAAAGTTCTTCTATCCAGTCTAAAAAGAGTAACGACAAAAAAATAAACAAAGTACCAGAAGTCCAAAAAAGAGAGTCATTCCTGGCCAGATCAGTTGACCGCCTCTGTGACTGTATTACGCACATACTGTGAAACCCATGTGTGTGAAACTGCACTGGATCCCGGACCAGACCCCCGGACGCTCCACATCCCAGATGATGAAAATCCCGCAGATTCTGGAAGATTCTTCCCAATAATATTATCCGTGCTTAGATCAACAGGTAGACCACTGAAAGAGTGGCTCATAACAGGAATGGACACCGGTAATACTGCATTCTCCACTGTCGTAGATTCAGACTCATCCCTTGAAGGTGTTAAGATGGATCTGTCGTCATTCAGGACGAGTTCTCCTGAGTTCTCCTTTGGTTTTGTGGTTTGCTCTTTTTGTTGCCTGTTTTCTTGCTCGGCTCTCTGTAATGCTGCGTCCACCAGAAGCTTCAGATCGCTGAAATCTTGAGGACAAAGTTCTGGAGGAGTCGGAGGTGGAGTGTTTAAAAGCACTCCAATCGGACTCAAACTTGAGAGGGATGTATTAGACAACGGGATACTGGTAAAGTGATGATCTTCTCTCCGATATCTAGTTAAACCTTCTCGTCTCAGTAAACCACGTGTGTCCAGCTGCATCAAAGCCTGAACGCCTCCATCTTGGCTGCCAGATGATGGCAAGCAACCGGCTCCTGCTAAAATTGCAGTCGCAGTATTGCCTAACAGTCTTAAATCCAGTGTGGGGGCGGGGCAAATGACTGAGGGGCGTGGCAAAGAGGTGTGGCATTCTGGGGAGGCGGATCTGTCTGGTTTGCTGGTGCGTCGTGACATTGTGAACTGAGTGGGATCTTTGCCGTCTTTCCGGAGCAGGTCCGGCAGGAGCCTCCGACGTGCGTTTATGAACCAGTTGCAGATCTGAAAATAAAGTCAAGTGTTAGGAGCTTAATACATCATGACTATTTGCATATTTAAGTTTAATTTACAACATGTTAAAGAAACCCAGGTTATAATATGCTTATGATTTAGCTGACTTGTTATGGGCTTGAAAACTACACTGCAAAAAATGCTTGATTCTAGCCTAAAGAGCTAAAGATTCCTAAAATCAAGAAACATTTTCTAGACAAAATAATAATAATAATAATAATAATAATAATAATAATAATAATAACAACAACAACAACAACAACAACAACAACAATAGTCTCGTTTTCAGAAATAATGTAAATAATAAACATGGCCCCGGTAATAAGATGCAATGATTTACTCATGCCAACAAGTGAGTTTTTCTTTAAAAACAAGCAAAATAATCTGCTAATGGGGTAAGGAAAAAAAAATAAAATAAGATAAACATCTAATTTTTACATCGAGATAAGATTACTTTGCTTACCCCAGTGACCAATTAATTTACTTGTTTCAAAGAAAAACTCACTTATTTTTGACAAGTAAATTATTGCATCTTATTACCAGGGCCATACAGAATCTGCTGACATTTCTGGACAGAATTTCGTGAAGAAAAAAAAAAAAAAATAAATAAATAATAATAATAATAATAAAATCTGCAGATTTATATTCAGAGTATACAATGTCCACAATAATATTGAATAACTTAATTGCAGAGAGAATAATAAAGTTATTGAACCAATTAATTACATCAAGCTATTACATTAGTATTAACTAATACATTAGTTAATAGTTTAATTATTAATTACATTATACATATTTATGGTACAAGCATCCAATAGTTTAATCCTGGACCACGAAACCAGCTATATGGTTCAAGACTGCATGGATAAAATGAGAGGGGTCTAGAATAGGCATGGGACTATAACCGGGTTTAAGGTTTTAATACTGCTAAAATGTTCAGTTATACTGTTCCCAGGATATATGTAAGGGTTTTTCTTTATGTATTTGTGTGTTGTAAAGAAATCTGTTTTTTAAACTAGTGAAGAGAGCAGAAGTCAATGATTTATTTTAACTATTTAGCCTGACATGTTGACTGCTTCAAAATATTATAAATGTTTCTTAAAGTAAAATATACTGTGTTCAATGGGGGGTAAAGATAAGAAAGTTGTTTTTATTTGGGGTTTGTTTACCCAGACATTTAAAAATAACTTATTTTAGAGCAGTAATCACAATACCATGAAACAGTGTTTTTTTAATCATCATCCAAGGTTATCATACCATTAGAAACGTATACTGGCCCATGCCTAGTCTGGATGCAGACCTGCTGCAGTGCAATCTGAGCTGCATGCAATACAATTTAATGGGTTTACCTAACCCCACCCCTCACAGTGACATCACTAGCTCCGCTGAGAGCATTGTGTCTGACATTGCGTCACTGAGAAATGCAATCTCAGCTTGCATCATAAACATCCAGATATTATTGACTTCCATAGTATTTTGTTCCTTCTATCGGTGTCTTAACTACACATGACGTGGCACAGCGACACACGATAATAGGCCTTTTTCATGTTAAAACAAGTTTATCCTAACCATCTCCAACAGCAATGAGCAAAATAATTGACAACAGTTTAATCTTCTGCAACACTGAGAGTAAATACGTGAAGTTACTGTACACATCCTCCACAAATCATGTTTGATGTAACGAGGCATCGTATTGATGGTGATATCTTGGCTCGGAATAAAAAGCAACCATCATCATTTGACTCGTGCAGTGAATCCCTCTGCTGGAGGCTCGGTGCCGTGCATGCTGTGTCAGTCAGACTCAGACATACAGCTGCCTCTAATGCAGAGCAGAGGAAATATGCAGCACATTCCTGCGCTCTGACAACACCAGCGAGGACAAAACACAGCGCAAAGCTCACTGTGAGAAAGTTGGAGTCTCTAAAGACCACAGCCAACCTCATCGGGAGCGGATCACGCACAAATAAAACACTAGAAAGAGAAAACTGATGCTTATCCAGACCAAAACATGATCATTTATTCCACATATATGGTTTCCCCTCAGTGTTTAAAGCTAGATATTTCGTGTGCGCCATATTTAGCACTTGAGGCTATCTTCACAACACAAACAGTTTACTGTAACACAAAAATCTGCAGAAGTGTTAAATGTGTGTGTACCTGTGAGACGGAGAGATGTGTCTGTCCGGACAGGCTCAGTTTCTCCTGTTCTGATGGATACGCATTAAAGCGATGCTCGTACAGCCAGTCCCTCAGCACCTGCACCGACTCTTTGGGAAGGTTTCCTCTCCGCCGCCGTTTGGCAGAAGATCCGCTTCTCCTGCCGCTGGTAGACAGATTGAGCGGGAAACCGTCACTGTCTTCACATGGGTCACTGTCAGACATGGCAGAAAACTCTGTGTCTCCGTGATGATCCTCCTCAAACACTAAGAGAATGACACAATATTAGTGGACTCACAACAACAACACATGCTATATAACTGCAGGTTAACTATGCTTACATATAATAACAAACAAGTTATTAGTAACTAATAAAGTCATGAAACTAACCTTAACTTCTCCCAATTTGACTGTCACGCAATAATGTGCACCTTTTGTAAAGCTGCTTTGAAACAATTAGTCAAAAGGGCTATTCTACAGTGGCCGAGAGAGCTTAACGCGCTGCAATAGGGTTGTGCGATTAGGAAAATATCTAATTGTAATTTTACAGATATTGAGATTGATTTAATTTTGTGGTCAGGCTTCAGCTCAATCTGTATCGTAGCTTCTTACTGCTAAAATGCAGTAAGTAATAATAGAAAAAAGGAACTGAAAAGACATTGGGCTCTATTTTAATGATCTAGGCGCAAATCGTCCAAGGGCTTATATTCACAAAACATCTCAACACTAAAAATAACTCTTAAACTTTACTATTTAGGAGACATTATGGGCATGTCAGTCCTAAAATGTTTGCTCGAAGAGTATTTCTCAAAGTATTTGTCCTAAAATTAGCTCCTAAATCAGTCAAACTTTAAGTGTTAAAAAAATAAATAAATAAAAAACTCAAAATCACTAAGACCCAAACACACATTATTCAAAAATTGCTTGTTTTTTTCAGCAATCTGAGTGTAAAAATAAATAAATAAATAAATAAATAAATAAATAAATAAAAAGACTTAAAACATCTGTCCACAATAATCCTCCAAGACAATACATTACAGTGTTCCTCTAGGATTTTTTCCAGCTGTGGTGGCAGGCCTTTTATTTTTACACAGATCTACTAACTACCTGTGGCGTTATTTTAATGACAAATGTTGTGAGTGCAGTATTAGAAGAAGTCGAGATCGCATTTATGGAATAGCCTACAGCATGCGGATCTCTTTGCTTGCGCGCCGATTTCCTCTGCTCGTGCACAAAACTTCTTGCACGTCCCTTCAAATATAAGCCGCTTCAAGAGTGCGCAGATCTTCTTGTGCGCTCTGAAATAAACGCTGATGAAGTGCGATTTAGTTCGTTTATGTAACGAGTATGTCTCCAGCATTTATTAGATTTGCTAAGAATATTTATGAATGTCTCTAATAGACCTACAGAGCGGTATTAATGCGTCCTGAAGTAAACTGAAACGGCTATACGTCGTGTTTGCTGGCCTCACGCACCTGTCAGCACGTAACCTTAAAGGGTTAAACAAATGGCGCACAGCACTACTACGGTTACAGAAAAGTTCGCTCTGTTATAATTCACTTACCTTTTAATACATTTTGGTGTGATTATTACCTGCTATTACCTGCAAAATTAAATGTTTTGAATAAGAAGCTGTAATACAGCCGTGACGGGATGAATTTTGCCATGGCGCCCCGCCATGGAAGAATGAATATAGCGGACACCATGCATTAACTAATAACACTGGAAGAAACTATTTAGTGTGTGTAACATCAAAAGCAAAGATCATACTTTTTAAGACCTCAATTCCATAAATATGTCTATTTTTTTTAACACGGCAACATTGCGCTCAGTTATCATGAAGAAACAAAAGAATAAATAAAATAAATGAAGAAATATCGGACAGATTCCATGTCACCATCACCAGAATGCTTTGACAGACCTTTCCAAATGCAACTTAAAGGTACAGTTCACCTAAAAACTTAAAATGTGCTCCTTTACTGACTCTCAAGTGGTTGCAAACTGGTTTCTTTGCTCTGTTCAACACAAAAGATGATATTTTGAAGAATTTTGGAAACCGACAGCCATTACCATCCATAGAAAGGAAGTCAATGAATACGTTTTCAAGCATTCATAGAGATATCTGCGTTTGTGGAAATTACTTAAGGGTGAATAAACGTCATTTTAGCTCAATTTCTCTATTTAACCCTTCTGTTGACTTATGGGTCAAATGACTTGGGCACCACTTTAACAGCAGAAAACTAAATGGGGCCTTTTTATATCTTATTGTATTGTATGTTTGTATTGTTGTGTATTATATTGTATGTATTGGTGACTTTCTAAAATGACACCAATGCTAGAACAAATGAAAACCATTTTCCATTTTCATGAATTATGTATATATTTAGGGTATAGCAGTTGTCATTCGGGTCAATTTTAAGCTATAAAAACCATTTTGACACCACAAAAACTACTTTCCAACACACTCACACCGCAAACAATAAGAATCTGCTGCTCTAACTTTCATGAATACGGTCTTGCTAAAAGCTTAATCATGTAGGCACTTTAGCATTAGAAAATACACCCTTTACTCTAGCCAAATATTGAGTGTTCACTAATTAAACACTGCACCAACATGGGAAAACGTAGATATTCAAAGAGTTTGTGATGAAGATGAGCTGGTTTCTTCATGCAAAATAGGATTGATGCGGGATTTAAATGAAGCGGTTTTATTTTGGAGGTTTAGTGAAGATATCTCATTTTAGGACAAACAACTGGAAGACAACAGGAGGCTTAAGCAGCATCATTCCTGACGTCAACACACTCTTTTACTTGTTTTGACTGCCAAACAACAACCAGCACCGACCAGTGAGAACCAGCGCATCAGCTGTTGTCTTCCGGCTGAATGGTCCCGGTGTGTGTGTGTGTGTGTGTGTGCTTTAAAAGTGTCCTGCAGAGAAATGTGTTTGACTGCTCTGCATTTACACATCAAAAGACTGAGTGTTGACTCGGAGGATCTCCTGCATTCACACCTCCACACACACACACAGGGAAATCACACCGTTCAGTAGACCACAATCTACTGTCTTCACCTCACAATGAACATTATCATCAAGCATTATCTGACCGTCATTAACACCCAACAAAGCACGCATTCAAATTAATCTCATGCAAACCCATTCTGAATACAGACAATGCTCAAAAGGTGTATACTTTGACGAATCTAAATCTTTTATCGACAGAAAATGAAGTGGCACGGCTGTGTCAACACTGAGAAGCGTTTCTTTTACAACACACCAGCACATCAGAGCATGTCCTGAAGTATTGTGTGACACTCGAGACTTTCAACCACAGCGATAAATTACATTTGACTTTATCTCCACACAGAACACAGCTACTTTAATTTGTAATAAAATGTCAGGATTACAGATATAACTCCAGAATTACTTCACAAATTTAATCCAAACATTCCTGATCAATGCAATAAAGAGATGGGATCTCTATATATCATTGTGTATGGAAGTGCCCTTTGGTTTTTGGGAGAAAATTCTAGATATTTTATCCATGGTATTAAAGCAGGATATACCCAAATGTCCAAACGGGGTTTTATAAATATGCTCCTATTACAAGCACTTTTACTAGTTCAGATAAGAAACTGTTAACTTTCTGTTTATTACATGTAAAACTTCTAATTGCTTGTTTTAGGAAAAACACAGAAAGCCCACATTTTAGACAATGGTTGCAGGAATTGTCTCTCTGTCTGGCTTTAGAAAAATGTACTTGTATAGTCAAGAGAAAACCTGAAAAGTTTTTCAAAATTTGGGATCTCTTTGTAGGTTTCCTAAAGGAAGCTGATCCAAATCTTTTCTCTGTATAACTTGTATTACCTGCTATTGATAGATCGTGGTTGTTATATGATGTACCTTTATATTGTATCTGTAAATGCATGCTTTTACTTGCATGTTTGCATATTTTTAACGTTATTTTTATGCATTTCTTGTATTATTTTCTCTATTTTTATTATTTTATTTATTTGTGTGTTTGGTTTTGATTTCTGTTGTACATGTTAAGCTACTAAAATCGATAAAGTGTATTAAAAAAAGGCAGTATTACAGTTTGTGAAGTATTTGTATTGTACTTCTAATTTCGGAGTGATTTCTGAAGTATAGTGCACCGTAAAAAAACTTATTCATCTTAACTTTGACTAAGAATCTCAAGTTAACTTTGCATGACAACAAAAGCAGCATTAGATTAAGCTGGTAACAAAATCAAAGTACTAAAGACGAGTAATCATGCTGAAAATTTATACATTCATTTTCTTTTCGGCTTAGTCCCTTTATTAATCCGAGGTCCCCACCGCGGAATGAACCGCCAACTTACCCAGCATATGTTTTACGCAGCGGATGCCCTGGGATCAATCTCTGGGAAACATGCTGAAAATTCAGCTTACAATTAAATTATATTTGCATAGCAGGTAGCTAACTTAGTTAAATTTTTCCACAGAGTTTGATGCATTATCAGAGCTGCACGATATTGGGAAAAAAACTAACATATGATTATTTTTTTGTGATACATACTGCGACATTGAGTATATTTTTACCAGACGAGTTAAATCTATTTGCAAAGAAGTCATAATTTTAGACTGAATAGGAGGATTTCGTAGCAGAGCACATATGCATGAAATGTAATAAACCAATCAGTGAAGCAAAGTGAGAAATTAAATAAGTGCTTCAGGGTTTTCTGGAGGTCTAGTAGAAATTAAATACACAACTTGAATAATAAAATGTCAAAATGACACTCATCATTTTTACTGTGTTTATATGCTATACACGAATACAATTAATCTTTCATAAAATAACAAATTGTCAATTTCTTGTGCATGAATTTTTTAAACTGGGTTGAAATGCTTCCACGCTTGCTATCTCTCGCTATCTATCTATCTATCTATCTATCTATCTATCTATCTATCTATCTATCTATCTATCTATCTATCTATCTATCTATCTATCTATCTATCTATCTATATATATATATATATATATATATATATATATATATATATATATATATATATATATATATATATATATATATATATATATATATATATATATATATATATATATATATATATATATATATATATATATATATATATAGGTAACTTATGGTTAAACTCAGCAATTATGCCACAATTATGCATGTTTTTAATTGTGGCTCCTATATATAACTATATCCCAAATCGACATTGCAGATCCAGCGACGTGATCGTGGATGTGCACACTGCGATATCGATGCTGAAATTATACATTGTACAGCCCTAATTTTTATTTCTAAATTAACATTTTGGACCTTTCAGAATAAGACAAAAGCAAATCAACTCAGAACAAGTTCCTTGAAGTAGAAAGTGTCTCAGCATCTATAAGAATTGTAACCGTTTAAATCTCAGTAAAAAACAACAACAAATGTTTCCACATAAAAAGGGTTTCTGCTGAGTGTTTAACAATTGCTGAAAAAAGCTCAAAATACGAGCAGTACAAGCATCTCAAATAGTTGTAATAAATGAAATATTTTTTTTTTATGTAATAAGCATAGATTCTGTTAAACACAAATGAAGAGATTTTAAAGAAAGCTCAAGACTTGAAAACAATGGCATCCATGATTTTTCTACTATGGATCTCAAAGGCTTTTAGCTTTCTTCAAAAGTGAGCAAATTTTAATTTTTGCGTGAACTATCCCTTTAAATATTACATGTAGCACTGCCAAATGGAAGATCTCCTTCAATCAATGCAGGAATGTGAAGTCACAGTTTTATTTAATCACACTGCAGGCCTGAATATTGCATTATTTTTTTGTTAGACACATGGTATTTGGTGGTTGTGGGAAAAGCACGGCTTCATCCACGTGAAACTCAAACTCTGTTTCAGAAACGCATGAATCAGACACACTCCAGCAGCTCAGAGTTTCTTTCTCCTGCTGAAACCTGAAGCCATAAAGAGAAGCTAAAAATGTGGGAGTTCCTGAAAGCCACTTTAACAAAGCAGAGTGTGTGTGTCTGGACATTCAGGCTTCAGTCTGAAACGGTATCAGTCTCACTGTTTCACATTTCATTTGTAGCAACACACAAGTTCATGACAGTTTTACCTGCAGAATCTAAAGTTTCAGATTTATCGTGAAAGCAAGTGGAAACTGCAGTTGGAAAACATTCCAGGCTAATAAAGTATAAACACATTACTTTTGTAAAGCACTTTTGAGATCACAACTCCATTTAAAGGGATAGTTCACACAAAAATAAATATTCGGTCATCATTTACTCATCTTGTTACAAACCTGTTCGAAGAATCCTTCATCTGCTTAAAACAGATTTGGAAAAGTGTTGGAAACCTGTAACCATTGACTTCCATACTTATTTTCCCTACTATGGAAGTCAAATGGTTACGGTTCCATCTCCTAAGAGATTACACATTATGGTAACGTAATTGACTACTTTTGGATTACATTTAGATTACTTCTGTGATGCATGTTACCATCTAAGAGATTACACATTATGGTAACAGAATCTGACTACTTTTGGATTACATTTAGATTACTTCTGTGCTATATTAAATGTTTCCATCTCAGAGATTACACATTATGGTAGCAGAATCTGACTACTTTTGGATTACATTTAGATTACTTCTGTGATGCATGTTACCATCTAAGAGATTACACATTATGGTAACGTAATCTGACTACTTTCGGATTACATTCAGATTACTTTTGTGCTATATTAAATATTACCATCTAAGAGATTATACATTATGGTAACGGAATCTGACTACTTTTGGATTACATTTAGATTACTTTTGTGTTATATTAAATGTTTCCATCTAAGAAATTACACATTATGGTAATGTAATTGACTACTTTTGGATTACTTCTGTGCTATATTAAGTGTTTCCATCTAAGAGATTATACATTATTGTAACGTAATCCGACTACTTTCGGATTACATTCAGATTACTTTTGTGCTATATTAAATGTTACTATGTAAGAGATTACACATAGTAATGTAATCTGACTACTTTTGGATTACTTCTGTGCTATATTAAATGTTTCCATCTAAGAGATTACCCATTATAGTAACGTAATCTGACTACTTTTGGATTACATTCAGATTACTTCTGTGCTATATTAAATGTTTCCATCTAAGAGATTATACATTAAGATAACATAATCTGACTACTTTTGGATTACATTGAGATTACTTCAGTGATGCATGTTACCATCCAAGAGATTACATATTGTGGTATGGTAATTGGACTACTTTTGGATTACACAACAGTGTCCAACATGTCAAAATATATTTTGAGTCAAACATGAAGAAACTCAAAAGGCTTAAAACCAATTGATAAGCAGTAAATTGTTTTTTTGTTGTTGTTGTTGGGTGAACTGCCCCTTTAAATCCCAATCTAAAATTCAGTATTTATGTAATAAACCTTTGTTATTCATAAATCTACTTTGATTTGCAGTACGTGCAAGATACATGTCAAAACGGATGACATGATTCTCATAAATGCTTGAAAAACAGACAATTTGGCAAGCAGAAATTCATGAAACTACACTTAATTATCTACCATTATCACTAAAAACACCAAACAATTGATTATATAAAGTCCATATATCGACGACAACATTTACCCTAGCTAACTTACATAATCGCACAGAGGTTTAAAAATTACATTTGCAGTCCAAAACAAACACGACGGTCACAGACAAACAAAAAGTGATGATAATTTTATAGCCCTCGATGTCAGCAGCATCTTAAACGTCATTCACAGCAACTTTCTCCTTCCATTTGTAACAAGTTCATAATAGTTGAGCAATTCCATGCAAATGTCAACCTTGTCATAAAAAAAAAAAAGTTTACTAAAATACTGAAATAGTCTCTAAGTTTGTGTAAGCAAGTATGTTATAGTGCTTTAGAAATACTCAAATGTCAATGTTTTTAAACAATTTTATTTACTAAAGTCACACGAGTGCCAATTTCACATCGGTCACATCCTTAACGAAGCGTTTTCCTCATAAATGCTAAAATATTAAATAAATTTAAAATCAATCATGTTTTTTCTACAGTGAGCCATCTCTTATCCTTTTGATCAGCATTATTTTTTGTGGGCTGTGCAGTTTAATTCACAGAATTTTTACTAAGCATGTTGTATACTGTAAACTTGCAGACTCTTTTGGTCACATCCATAACGCATGTTCATTTCCCTCATTTAAAGTACAAAACATGTTTACAGATTGATATTTTTCCTGATCTTATAACTATATGCTCAGTTGTTCTGGAAAATATAAACAGATGTTTCAATATAATGTTAACACATACTTTCTATGTGAATTTATGTTGAGTTTTGCTGCAAATGCTACCTTCATAACGCTGGAACTGCTCTTTTACATGCAGAATCTACAGTTTCAAATTTAATGTAAACGCAAGGGGAGTTTGATAATGCTCCAGGCTCTTAAACTAAAACTACTGAGACTACAACTTATTTAAAAGGGACAGTTCACACAAACATTGTCATTTACTCATGTTGATACAAACCTGTTTGAAGTATCTTTCTTCTACTTAACAAAATATATTTAGAAAGGTTTTGTAACCCTATTTTCCCCTACTATGGAAGTCAATGGTTCCCGGTTTCCAACATGGGTCAAAATATCTTCTTTTGAGTTTCGTCCGTTGAACACAAAAGGTTTAGAACCAATAGATAGGGAGTATGTTGTTATTTTTGAGTGAACTGCCCCTTTAAATCCCATCTTAAAAGTCTGTATTCATGTAATAAACACGTTATTCATTAATCCATTTTGAATTGCAGCATATGTGCAAGAAACATATAAAAAATAATGACACTTTCTCATGAATGCTGGAAGTCAACTTTAAAAGGTTGTTAAATGTTAAACTACTTTTAAAACATACAGTTTGGAAAGCATAATTTCATTTAAAACACTCAATCATCTACCATAGCCACAAAGAGCACCAAATAAATGATTACATAAATTTCACATGGACGACGTCATATTCCCCTTGCTCATTTACATATTAAAAATTACGTTTGCAGTCCCAAACAAACACGAGGGTCACATACGAACAAAAAACACCCATCAAGTTAAGGTAATTATATAACACTCGACGTCAGCAGCATCTTAAACCTAATTCACAGCAACTTTCTCCATCCGAAAACGCTTAAACTCCAGCATAAAATCATTCAGGCAAGAAAAAGTGTGCTGGCAGACACGAATAAACAAACGGGGCCGCGGAGACGCGCGAAAAAAAGCGCTTCAGCAAACAAACAGACGCGCGCTGACGTCATCAGATCACAATGATACAATGTAACAAACGCGTGCGAGTCAAAGAAAGATCAAAAGAATCCGCGTTCGAAAGTCGAATGCTCTTCGGGAACCAGAGCAAACGGGGGAAAACAGACAGTAGAGCACAGAGCAGCGTGAAGAAAACGAGAACCAGAAGCACATCTGCGTCTCACGCGTTCAGACTGAAAAATCACGCCACGAGCACAGACGTGCAGATGGACAGGGCTCTCTCACACACACTGAAACACACACTCACACTCTCAAACACACACACACATGAGACGACAGTCACGCACAACATCCCGCCTCACCTCTTTTGTTGGGCTTCATCCTGGTGCAGGGGAATAAAACGCACACTGCTGAAGTTGCTGGTGTGGAAACGCGGCGCTCGTTAAACGGAGTGTGTGTGCGTTTCTCTCTCTCACACACACACACAGCTGTATTGAGTCGGATGAGAGTGAAGCTCCAGTAATCAGCTCATTTACTCATTAGATAATGATGTTGACAAACAGGCGTTTACCTGCAGCTCTGCTCCTCCACACAACTCCAGCGTCTCCTGAATGACAGGCTCCAGGCTCCTCCCCCAGCGTACAGGCCAATCAGAACCACACATCTGCGTGTCGTCACTCATTCAAAACTCCATTCAAACGCTTTGATTTGTTTTTATTTATTTTCCTCAATTTTTTATCACATTATTTTATATTTATCTGAGTTTTTATTTAATTTGCTCTTAAGCAAAATGTTTAAAAATTACTATCATTGTCGTTGTTACTATTTTTGTATTTTTTCCTGTGTAGGTTCGCTTTTTGAATGTTTGTTACTTGAATAATAATAATAATAATAATAATAATAATAATAATAATAATAATAATAATAATAAAACTGAACTGAAAAAAGCTGTATAATCTAAAATAAAATCTATAAATAAAATTAATTGCATAAAATATCTTATAGTTGTATAGCCCACATGAAAATTTACTATAGAAATGTGTAGTAAAGTCTGTTTTGATTCTATAGTTGCTGAGGTATTACGCAATACTGTCAAGTATACATTATAAGTATAAGGCATATTATACTACAATACACCGCATTACATTAAAGTATACTACAGTCTTTATTACAGTTTATCAGTTCACTCTAGTTATTACTACAGTATTCCAGAGCATTCATTAACCAAGTGTTGTAAATACTATTTTATATATACAGTTTAACACACTTTACTATAGCGTAATTCAAAAACACTATAGAGTTTACTTTTTAAATGACTATAGTATTTTTTTTCATGTGGGAGTTTGTGTCTGAAACAACATGGAGGTGACTAGAGGATATACTGTTTAGGAATCTTTGCACTATATATGGGGCGACATGTTGGCTCAGTGGTTAGCACTGTGGCCTCACAGTAAGAAGGTTGCTGGTTCGCGTCCTGACTGGGCCAGTTGGCATTTCTTTGTGCAGTTTGCGTGCTGAATGAATGAAGCTAAAGTCATATGGACATGACATGCAATTTTGTTTCTGAACAACAAACAGTTTCTCAGTAGAAAAGTGCTGTCTGAATAATAATGTCAATGGCTGAACAAGGTCTTTTCATAAATGCAGTTTTTGCAGGAAATGGCTGAGTGTTTGTTTGCATACAGATCAAGAGTAATCTGAATGTAATCCAAAATTCTGATTCTGAAAAGTAGTAGGATTGCGTTACCATAATGTATAATCTCTTAGATGGTAACATTTAATGTAGCACATAAGTAATCTAAATGTAATCCAAAAGTAGTCAGATTACATTACTGTAATGTACAATCTCTTAGATGGTAATATTTAATATAGCACACAAGTAATCTAAATGTAATCCAAAAGTAGTCAGATTCTGTTACCATCATGTATAATCTCTTAGATGGTAATATTTAATACAACACAGAAGTAATCTAAATGTAATCCAAAAGTAGTCAGATTCTGTTACCATAATGTATAATCTCTTAGATGGTAACATTTAATATAGCACAGAAGTAATCTAAATGTAATCCAAAAGTAGTCAGATTACGTTACTGTAATGTGTAATCTCTTAGATGGTAATATTTAATATAGTACAGAAGTAATCTAAATGTAATCCAAAAGTAGTCAGATTACGTTACTGTAATGTGTAATCTCTTAGATGGTAATATTTAATATAGTACAGAAGTAATCTAAATGTAATCCAAAAGTAGTCAGATTCCGTTACCATAACGTGTAATCTCTGAGATAGAAACATTTAATTTAGCACTGAGCTATCACTTAGATTACACATTTATGGTAACATAATATTACTTATTAAATTAATATTTTAATTGGTTATTATTTGTCGGTTTATATTATGAATATATAATATTAAATTTATATTTGAATTTTGTACAACATTCTAAATTAAAGAAAAATAATAAAAATACACTTTAAAACAAATATTTTTTGCTGTTTGTTCAAACTCCATATTTAAAATAGGCTGAATAAACACAATTATTGAGTTCTTTGGGACAACTTGATTGTTTTTTGTTCAATCCACTTAAATTTGTAAGGAAACAATTAAGTTAAATGGATCGATTTGTGTTTGGACAACATCTGACATTTTTATTTACAGTATACTAGCAGTTTAAAGAAAATGCTTATTAAATTATTCTTATTAAAAAACAAACCTGTTAAAACGCTATTAAAACTATTCACTCCTTATGTTTTATTTAGTTTTTCTCTCTCTGTCTATTTCTATTGATTTATTTACAAAATGAACAATAAAAAATGAAGCTTAAGTCATATTGACATGACATGCAATTTTGTTTCTGAACAACAAACAGTTTCTCAGTAGAAAAGTGCTGTCTGAATAATAATGTCAATGGCTGAACAAGGTCTTTTCATAAATGCAGTTTTTGCAGGAAATGGCTGAGTGTTTGTTTGCATACAGATCAGATTTGTAAAGTATTTTCTCAACGCCTGTGGCAAATCCTTCTCTTTCATATGCAGGAATGCGCAGAAAACACTTGAGCAGAGGAGACTTGCTCGTATTTCACTCCTGTGACGACGGATTTCTGACATCATGACCTCAAACGCTCTTTTCTGATGGAGCAAATGCCTGTCAAAAGACCACAACGATATCTTGAAAATGTTCTCGTCTATATGAGTGAATTAGCATTGAAATGCACAGAGGTGAGTAGCATCGGATTAAATGTAATCTGGATTATGTAATCAGATACCAGATATCCTAATGACTTTTTGAAATACTCATTATCAGACTACAGTTACTGTTTAATGGATTACATGACTACATATTATTTACACAATGGCAGAGAGTTGTTTACAATTATCCCAATTCTTCTCTTTAAATGTTTGAAATTCTTTCAAAATAAATGTGGTTGTGTTCAGTGTTAGCAAACTATAACAGTGAGGTATATTAGCGTTAGTGTTGTGAAATATTAACTATCATTGGACTTTAAAAAGAAGCTGTTGAGGCTCTTGTAGATAATAAAGAATGAGGATATATATATATGTATATATATATATATATATATATATATATATATATATATATATATATATATATATATATATATATATATATATATATATCTGTCAAAATAGTACAAGATCATTAATAGTTGTGAAATCAAATAAGGGTAAGCACAGAAGTAATCTGAATGTAATCCAAAAGTAGTCAGATTCTGTTACCATATTGTGTAATCTCTTAGATGGTAACATTTAATATAGCACAGAAGTAATCTAAATGTAATCCAAAAGTAGTCAGGTTATGTCACCATAATGTGTAATCTCTTAGATGCTAACATTTAATATAGCACAGAAGTAATCTGAATGTAATCCAGAAGTAGTCAGATTACGTCACTGTAATGTGTAATCTCTTAGATGCTAACATTTAATATTGCACAGAAGTAATCTGAATGTAATCCAAAAGTAGTCAGATTACGTCACTGTAATGTGTAATCTCTTAGATGGTAATATTTAATATAGTACAGAAGTAATCTAAAAGTAATCCAAAAGTAGTCAGATTCTGTTACCATAATGTGTAATCTCTTAGATGGTAATATTTAATATAGCACAAAAGTAATCTAAAAGTAATCCAAAAGTAGTCAGATTCTGTTACCATAATGTATAATCTCTTAGATGGTAATATTTAATATAGCACAAAAGTAATCTGAATGTAATCCAAAAGTAGTAGGATTACGTTACCAAAATGTGTAATCTCTTAGATGGTAATATTTAATACAGCACAGAAGTAATCTCAATGTAATCCAAAAGTAGTCAAATTCTGTTACCATAATGCATAATCTCTTAGATGGTAATATTTAATGTAGCACATAAGTAATCTAAATGTAATCCAAAAGTAGTCAGATTACGTTACTGTAATGTGTAATCTCTTAGATGGTAATATTTAATATAGTA
This sequence comes from Danio aesculapii, assembly GCF_903798145.1. Lineage (NCBI taxonomy): Eukaryota > Metazoa > Chordata > Actinopteri > Cypriniformes > Danionidae > Danio > Danio aesculapii. The sequence continues at coordinate 3,229,818 of NC_079440.1, forward strand.
AAGAAGTAATCTAAAAGTAATCCAAAAGTAGTCAGATTACGTTACTGTAATGTGTAATCTCTTAGATGGTAATATTTAATATAGCACATAAGTAATCTAAATGTAATCCAAAAGTAGTCAGATTATGTCACCATAATATGTAATCTCTGAAATAGAAACATTTAATTTAGCACAGAAGTATCACTTAGATTACACATTTATGGTCACATAATCTGACTGCTTTTGGATTACTTTTAGATTACTTCTGTGCTATATTGATAAGATTATATTACTGGCTAAAATAAATAATGTAATTTGTAATTGGTAACTGATTACATTCATAAGTAATCTACCCATCTCTGCTTGCATCACTGCATCAATGTATGGAAAAATATGAATAATGTGCAAAAATCTGCATAATAATAGTGCTGTCAGACATGTAAACCCCAAATTTTGTTGGACAAGTTTACAATAAGTCATTTATGCATTAAACTTTTATTTTAGGATGCTTGAACTAAGATAATATCGTTGTTGTTGTATATTATAGTTAAGTACAATTCATTTCAGTTAATCGAAAAATAACCAATATATATTAACTTTATTTTAGCATTAAATATTTGTGCGTGTGTTTAATTTTGCTGACAAGATCTTATTTATTTATTCGAACTACAAAAAAAAATGAAATTAAACAATACACATAATAATAAATGACAAGAAAACGAAAAGTGAAAAAATAATAATTAGAAGTACAATAAACTTACAGGAGAATAAAAAGTCACACACAGATTTTAACTTAACTCGTATTTACTGTATTTCTTACTAAACAAAAGACCCTGACATACACAGCCTAAACTTCATATAGCATTAGACATATTGAACAAATCCTAGTCATTAAAATATGTGCTTGTTTCATAAAATATCGATTATCAATCTTTATAATAACAATAATAATCTTAATTCTTGTTGCTACAAACTCTTGCATTCAGATGATTTATTCTCTGACGACCCCAAAAAAACTCCAGTAAAACACAGCAGAAGAAAGATCGCGAGTCGTCAGGTGGATCCGAGATCATATCCCGAGCGCTGCCGCATTTTTCCGTGTAGAAAACTGTCGTTTATCCAAGCAGCATGAACAGAGACGGGCCCAACACAAAGCCCTGCGTGCCGCATAAGAGCGGTCGATGGTTTTTGAAGCAAACGCTGTCTGTTTTCCACAAAAGAAATCTGCGTTATGAGTCGTTTTCGTCCTCAGGGAAGCCCACAAACATGATGGAGGACGAACATGTGAACATACAGCATCAGAAATCACACATGTGAGATCTCATATCAGTCACTGGACAGTGAAAATCATCAGGGCGGTCCAGAGATAAAGACAGAGGACGTGTAGATGATCACATGATGATGTCAAAACAGTGAAAAAAATCAAACCAATAAATAAATCTGATGAATGCACATTTCTGCAGATGTCGGCTGATTTGTCTGTAGATGTGTTTGTGTGCTTGAGAAAGTATTTTCCATCTGTTTGATTGAAATTAGATGTTTTTTGGTCTCATTTTTCATATTTGATTCTCATTAAACAGTATTTTTTTAAACAAAATTACTGCAATGCAATAAAATGAAGTCAAAGTACATAAATAAAGGACTGAAATAACCAAAACTGGAGCAATATTCAAACATGACGACTTATGATTTACTTTAATCTGGATTTTAAATGTTTCTAAAATACAATTTAATTTCACATCCCTGATCAAAAGTTACACAAAGGCCTGCTTTATCTAGTCAAATAAATAAGCTATTCATTTTTACTCCACAATGCATTGAAATTCCTTATTTTGAGACTGATTTAAGATCACTTAAAGAGCATTATTCTGAGTTTGCTTTACTGAATGTTTGCATTTGAGTGTTTTCATAAGTTCCGCTATTTTTTTACATTATTAATCATGTGTTTTTCAAAACTACAAACTTATTAAATACCAAGAAAACAGTTGATCTAGTTAACCAGAGCAGCATGAACATTAAAGTCGTGCTGTATTAGAGTGTTTTTTGAAGCAAACGCTGTTTTTTACAAATGAATGTAGTTGTGTTTATGTGTTTGAGAGATTATTTTACATCAGTTTTACTCTACTTAAATATTTTTGGTCTCGTTTGACATATTTGATTCTCATTATTCAATATTTTCTTTGAACAATTCGTTTCTCCAGGAAAATGACTGCAATACAATACAAATAAGTACATAAATAAAGGACTGAAATAACCAAAACTGGAGCAATATTCAAACAAGTGGACATGACGACTTATGATTTACTTTAGTCTGGATATCGAATGTGTTAAACCGAATGTAATTTCACATCCCTGATCTAAAGTTACACAAAGGCCTGATTTATCTAGTCAAACAAAATAAGCTATTATTTATTTGCAATGTGAAATTCCTTATTTTGAGACTGATTTAAGATGACTTAAAGAGAATTATGTTCAGTTTGCTTTACTGAATGTTTGCATTTGAGTGTTTTCATAAGTTCCGTTATTTTTTACATTATTAATCATGTGTTTTTCAAAACTACAAACTTATTAAATACCAAGAAAACAGCTGATCTAGTTTACCAGAGCAGCATGAACATTAAAGTCGTGCTGTATCAGAGTGTTTTTTGAAGCAAACAAAAATATATGTGGTTGTGTTTATGTGTTTGAGAGATTATTTTACATCAGTTTTACTCTAATTACATATTTTTGGTCTCGTTTGACATATTTGATGCTCATTATTCAATATTTTCTTTGAACAATTCGTTTCTCCAAGAAAATTACTGCAATGCAATACAAATTAGAACATAAATAAAGGACTGAAATAACCAAAACTGGAGCAATATTCAAACAAGTGGACATGACGACTTATGATTTACTTTAGTCTGGATATCGAATGTCTATTATATTGTATGTAATTTCACATCCCTGATCAAAAGTTACACAAAGGCCAGTTTTATCTAGTCAAACAAAATAGCAATGTGAAATTCCTTATTTTGAGACTGATTATGGATCACTTAAAGAGCATTATTTTGAGTTTGCTTTACTGAATGTTTGCATTTGAGTGTTTTCATAAGTTCCGTTATTTTTTACATTATTAATCATGTGTTTTTTAAAACTACAAATTTATTAAATACCAAGAAAACAGCTGATCTAGTTTACTAAAGCAGCATGAACATTAAAGTCGTGCTGTATCAGAGTGTTTTTTGAAGCAAACAAAAATATATGTAGTGCTTGAGAGTTTATTTTCCACCAGTTGTACACTAATTTAATATTTTTGGTCTCGTTTGACATATTTTATTCTCATTATTCAATATTTTCTTTAAACAATTCGTTTCTCCAAGAAAATGACTGCAATACAATACAAATAAGAACATAAATAAAGGACTGAAATAACCAAAACTGGAGCAATATTCAAACAAGTGGACATGACGACTTATGATTTACTTTAGTCTGGATAACGAATGTCTATTAAATTGAATTTAATTTCACATCCCTGATCGAAAGTTACACAAATGTCTATTTTATTTAGTCAAATAAATAAGCTATTCATTTTTACTCCACAATGCATTGAAATCCCTTTCTTTAAGCTGGATTTCAGATTACTTAAAGAGAATTCTTTTGAGTTTGCTTTACTGAATGTTTTGAGAGTTTAAGGTTCATTATTGGTTTTTATTTTCATTTATGTATTTTTTTTAAATCATAAATTTATTAAACACCAAGAAAACCATTTATCTAGTTTCTCTAAGCAGCATGAATATAAAAGCACCCGACACAAAGCCCTGGGTGTCGCATCAGAGCGTTCAGTGGTTTTTGAAGCAAACGCTGTCTGTTTTCTACAAATAAATCTACAGTTGTGTTCTTGAGAGATTATTTTCCACGTGTTTTACTGTAACTTAAGTTTTTTCATCTCGTGTTTCATATCTGATTCACATTACTCTGTATTTTTTTAATACAATTTGTATCTTAATTACTGCAATGCAACACAGTAAATAGGTGAAAGTCTGTTGAGTTTGCTTTACTGTAATGTATCTCAATGTTTACTTTTGAGTGTTTTTACAAGGTCCATTATTTTTACATGTTAATTCAAGTGTTCTTAAAACTATCAATTTATTAAACACCAAGAAAACAGTTCATCTAATTTATCCAAGCAAGATGAACATAAACAGGCCCAACACAAAGCCCTGGGTGCCACATCAGAGCGGTCAGTGGTTTTTGAAGCAAACGCTGTCTGTTTTCCACAAAAGAATTGTGCATTATGTCAATTTCTACATTAACTGTTTCCTTTCTTTGTATAAATGCAATAGAATATACAGTACTTCTCTTCTTTCTATCATAGTAGTATCTTTGTGCTGATTTAATTGGGATTGTTTCATAAAACTGCTAAAGCATTAACAGTCCATCTAACCTGATTTTGGTTTACTAAACACAGGATATGAGCATTCAGGTATTCAAGCTCATAATCCCGACTCATTGTTCTTGATGTGTGTGGATGTGTTTTTGAGTGCTGTCGGATGAATATGAGACTGTCAGACATTTACAGGCGTCAACGGCTTGAGAATGAGTGAACCGCTGAAAACTGAAAAGCGCAATTCACACCAGAAGATAAGAACAATACAGTCCATTTCAATAATCCTTCACGAGTCTGAGGTCAGTAAGATTTGATGCTTTGTAATCAAGTTGAGACTCTTATTTCAACATGGATGCATTTAATTGTTTAAAAGTGAGAGTCATTTGAATGTTGATTTCTGGAACAAATAAATGCTGTTCTCACTGTTCATCAAAAATAATTTAGAAAAATGTAATTACGACAAAAATATGAAGCAGTTTATAACTGAAATCATCATCTCGTAATCATTTCTGAAGAATATTTCTTCACCTGAAGTATATTCTGAAGCATTGTTGAGTAGGATTAAATTAAATTAAATTTCGTTGCACATTTCAAATAACAAATCCACTAGAGGGCGCTGTCTACATTATTGCCAATCTGAAATACATTGCTTAGCATAGGTTTTGTTGGATGTTGTAGATGACAAATCCACTAGAGGGCGCTGTCTACATTATTGCCAATCTGAAATACATTACTTAGCGTAGACTTTGTTGTACGTTTCAGATGACAAATCCACTAGAGGCCGCTGTCTACATTATTGCCAATCTGAAATACATTACTTAGCATAGACTTTGTTGTACGTTTCAGATGACAAATCCAATAGGGGGTGCTGTGGTGTTAATTTGGGGTTACTTTATTCGTCAAAGAATTTAGACAAATGCATAATTCTGACAAAAAATATGAAGCTGTTTTTGATATTGATCATTATTAGAAATCAGCATAATTTAATGATTTCTTAAGTGCATTTCTTCAGCTCAAGTATATTCTGAAGCAATGTTGAATAAGATTAATTCAATTCAATTGCGTTGCATGTTTAAAATGACAAATCCGCTAGAGGGCGCTGTCTACATTATTGTAAATCTGAAATACATTGCTTAGCATAGGTTTTGTTGGACGTTTTAGATGACAAATCCACTAGAGGGCGCTGTCTACATTATTGGAAATCTGAAATACATTACTTAGCATAGGTTTTGTTGGACGTTTTAGATGACAAATCCACTAGAGGGCGCTGTCTACATTATTGCAAATCTGAAATACATTACTTAGCATAGGTTTTGTTGGACGTCTTAGATGACAAATCCACTAGAGGGCGCTGTCTACATTATTGTAAATCAGAAATACATTACTTAGCATAGGTTTTGTTGGACGTTTTAGATGACAAATCCACTAGAGGGCGCTGTCTACATTATTGGAAATCTGAAATACATTACTTAGCATAGGTTTTGTTGGACGTTTTAGATGACAAATCCACTAGAGGGCGCTGTCTACATTATTGGAAATCTGAAATACATTACTTAGCATAGGTTTTGTTGGACGTTGTAGATGACAAATCCACTAGAGAGCGCTTTGGTGTTAATTTGGTGTTCAAAGAATTTAGAAAAATGTATAATTCTGACAAAAATATAAAGCCGTTTTTAATATCGAAGTATATTTCTTCAGTTGAAGTATATTTTGAAGCATTCTTGAGTATGATTAATTCATTTAAATTTCATTGCACGTTTACAATGACAAATACACTAGAGGGCGCTATCTACATTATTGTAAATCTGAAATACATTACTTAGCATAGGCTTTGTTGGACGTTGTAGATGACAAATACACTAGATGGTGCTGTCTACATTATTGCGAATCAGAAATACATAGCTTAAAACACAGGTTTTGGAATATTTTTCAGATGACAAATCCACTAGAGGGCGCTGTCTACATTATTGCAAATCTGAAATACATTACTTAACATAGGTTTCATTGTACGTTTCAGATGACAAATTCACTAGAGGGCGCTGTGGTGTTAATTTGGTGTTGTGCAAAAATATTCATTTATTTGTGGATAATATAAATATGATTAGTATGAATGTGAAACTTGTTGTGTCATACAGCCCTCTAGTGTTCATTTTACCTAGAAACTGCAGCAAGTAGTATGTTGAATACATTCTTATGCCTTAACAAACATGTAAGCTGAAGCACGTATTTCCAATGAACCTACGTTGAATTATATCCATCTTAAATTATGTTCACATAGAAATTTCAGATTGGAATAATGTTATTTTATAATATTACATTATTTAGATCAAATAAATGCAACCTGGGTGAAAAAAATACGACAAAAACAAATCTTAGAGACCTCAAACTTTCCAATAGTAGTCCTACAGAAAAACAAGTGTGTTGATCAAATCAGATGAGAACAGAATAAGTATAAATATGACATATTAAAGGGACAGACACACACAAAAATGAACATTTTCTCATTATTTGCTCACACTCAAGTGCATCTAAACAAGATAAAACAATTTTAAAATATATTATTAATAATTAACAATTAAAACAAGATAATCTGAAGAATATTTGGGGGGAAAAGCAGCCATTGACATCCATATTAGAAACATTTTGTTTCCCTTCCTTCTTCAGTATATCTTCCTTTGAGGAAAGATATATCATCAAGTTTAAAATAAGTAAATGATGACAGAATGTTCATTTTCAGGAGAACTGTGTGTTTTATCTTCATGAAATATATATATATAAAACACTTTTAGCATTTGAAGCAACCCGGATGACACCTTTGATGCCAATAAATGTCTTACACTTTACTCCCAATTTTGTCAGGATCTGACAATAATGCATTAAAAGTAGAAAAGTTTTTGCTCCCAAAAACACTATTGTCCTATAAATAAATGGCCAAAACATTTGTTTTTCAGTAAAACTAGTGAAATGTGACATTATTCATCCAAATTCCTAATTAAAATGAAAGCTAGTGGACAAAAAAAGCCAGCGATGATATGAGCTACGTGTCTGTGCAGATCGAGAGAGAATCAGAACGACGAAATGCGACACAAAGGAGAGCTAAGCAGTGAATATACTGTGATATAATCATCTTCCATATTGCTACAGGGCTCATATCATAATCACCCACAATAATGATTGACAGGCACTTCATTTGATAAAACATCAGGTTGGTTCGTGAGCAAAGGGAACACTGGGATTGAAAAGCTCGACTTCAGGACCTGAGATGGAGACATGACTGCACTTTCATCCACAAAAGCGATAAGAGAAACGGAAGAGCGCCACCTGCTGGATCTGAAAAACACTGGAGTGTCCGGAGGAAAAGCCGAAGATAATTTAAAGGATGAAAAAATTAATCCAAAATGGGAAGACGTTGATTTCAGCCTCAAGCGGTGGGCCGAAAGACGCGTGTTTTGTTTCTACAAGAGTTCTTATCCAAAATATTAGACATTTAAAACAATCTGATATAGGATTTAGGATGATAATCATTAATAACATCAGTTAATTCTCATATCAATAATAGCGATTGCAACTATAAGTGAGGTTTTCCTTGGCAGTTCAGTTTCCGTCTCACCTGTTTTATTAAACGTCGCCGTCTGAAGACAAAAGCAGCCTCCATGTGTGTGTTTTAGTATGTGTGTGTGATGCCGGAGCCCTTGAGCAGTGGTTGGCGGTCTCTGTTTTTTTTCCTCAGAGTCGCGTCTGGGCTTCAGGGACGTAGATCTCGATGCTGTCTGCGCTCTCGGTGGCTGAGTTCTGCTTTACAGACTGCGCTCTTTTTGCCGCCATCAGCCTTTTTCGAGCCTCCTGTCTCTGTTTGTCCACAGACTCTGTGCTTTTTTCGCGGCCTAGAGTTGGTTTGCTTTTTCCGGGTTTCTTGGGCACCGGAGGAGCCTGTTTCTGGTTCTCCTGCAATAAATAGATGTAAAAAATACTATTCTTAATGCAAGATCATCTGGATTTAACCCTCGTTCCCTGAAGGCACAGTTATTAGGTTTTATGGAGAGATTAAAAAACAGATAAATTAATATGCTTTAACTTAACTCATTTCTTTTGTTCCACCATGATGACCTATGATTAATAAATACCTTACAAGACTATTCATACAGGTAATGTTAAATATATTAAAGAAATGTAAGATACATAAACTAACATTAACTAATGCACCATTATTCTAAAGTGTTACCAATATATATATTTTCTAATAACTGATTTTTTTGTCTTTGTCATTTAGACAGCATATATCATTTTACTAAATATTTTGAGTTATTAAGATACTAGTAATTATCTAGTATTAATTTAAAGTGCAATTTACAGGCTTAATAAGGTTAATTAGGCAAGTTATTGGACAGCAGTGTTGCCAATTTGTTTGTTCTGTAGCCAATCAGAAAATAATATTTCATAAAACATAATAATAATAATAATAATAATAATAATAATAATAATAATAATAATAATAATAATAATATTAATAATAATAATAATAATAATAATAATAACAATAATAACAACATTAATATTAATAATAATAATAATAATAATAACAATAATATTAATAATAATAATAACAACAACAACAACGATAATAATAATAATAATAATAACAATATTAATGATAATAATAACAATAATATTAATAATAATAATAATAATAATAATAATAATAATAATGATAATAATAATAATAATAATAATAATTAATAATAATAATAATAATTAATAATAATAATATTAATAATAATAATAATAATAATAATTATGATAATAATAATAATAATAATAATTAATAATAATAATAATAATGATAATAATAATAATAATAATAATAAGGATAATAATAAGGATAATAATAAGGATAATAATAATAATAATAATAATAATACATTTCTAATAACAAATGTCTTTTGTTTTTGCCATGAT
>NC_079440.1:3244121-3351621 GCF_903798145.1 Danio aesculapii
GAATAGGGATGCTTTATAAGTGCTAATAAACAGTTAATATCTTAATAATCAGCAGGTAATAAGCAGGGCCAGACGGAATCTGTGGACGTTTTTTGCTATTTCTGCGGAGAATTTTGGTAAAAATCTTCAGATTTCTGCGAAATGATTTTGGGAGTATCATTCATAACGAAAACCTTAATATATGAAATAAAAAATAATCTCTTTTTAACTTTTATTTAATGTTTAAAATGCAAATCCAATTAGATTCACTTTGTTTGGTGAACAAAGCAAGTCTCCCATATAATATCTCTACTAAAAGACCGAAAATATTACTGTATAAACTGCATCGTACATAAATCACATTAACATTTTCATATTAGTAGATATTATTACTGAAATTAATTAAAAAACTGAATAAATATAGATTTACACACATTTACTCAAGTAAATAAACAGAATCAATGATGGGCTAAATATCTGCGGAAATCTGTGCGCACAGATTCTGTGTGGGCCTAGTCATAAGCCACTAGTCAATGATGTAAATTGATACTTAAACTAAAGTGTTACAGATTGTTTTGTTTAATTAGAAAGGTCATAGTAAGTTGATAAGTTCAACTTCAACATTTTCAGAAAGTTGAAACATCAGATATAAGGAGATATTAATCCCCTACTCGTGTTCAAAGGGCATCCTGGAATTTTTATTGTCCACAGAGAGTCAGGACCTCAGTTTAGAAAGACAGCGCTCAGTATAGAGCCCTATCAATATACTGGGGCGTTAGGACCCAAACAGACGACTGCCCCCTGCTGGTCTCACTAACACCACATCCAGCAGTAATCTAGTCTTCCCATGTGGTCTCCCATCCAGGTACTGACCAGGCGCAGCCCTGCTTAGGTTCAGTGGGCGACCATGTGAGAGTAGCAGAGAGCTAGCTGCCGGCCACGGTGTGTGTGAGATCTGGGTGGTGTTTGAGAGATCAGGGCGGTGTGTGTGTGAGATCAGGGCAGTGTGTGTGAGATCAGGGTGGTGTGTGTGAGATCAGGGTGGTGTGTGTGAGATCAGGGTGGTGTGTGTGAGATCAGGGCGGTGTGTGTGAGATCAGGGTGGTGTGTGTGAGATCAGGGTGGTGTGTGTGAGATCAGGGTGGTGTGTGTGAGATCAGGGCGGTGTGTGTGAGATCAAGGCAGTGTGTGTGTGTGTAATATCAGGGCAGTGTGTGTGTGTGAGATCAGGGCAGTGTGTGTGTGTAATATCAGGGCAGTGTGTGTGTGTGAGATCAGGGCAGTGTGTGTGTGTGTGAGATCAGGGCAGTGTGTGTGAGATCAGGGCGGTGTGTGTGAGATCAGGGTGGTGTGTGTGAGATCAGGGCAGTGTGTGTGTGAGATCAGGGCAGTGTGTGTGAGATCAGGGTGGTGTGTGTGAGATCAGGGTGGTGTGTGTGAGATCAGGGTGGTGTGTGTGAGATCAGGGGGGTCTGTGTGAGATCAAGGCAGTGTGTGTGTGTGTAATATCAGGGCAGTGTGTGTGTGTGAGATCAGGGCAGTGTGTGTGTGTGTGAGATCAGGGCAGTGTGTGTGAGATCAGGGCGGTGTGTGTGTGAGATCAGGGTGTTCACACATACGCACACACATGCTCTCATGAACACAAACTCTCAAGCACACATACGCGCACACACGCACACACACTTACACACACACACACACACACACACACACGCACACACACACACACACACACACACACACACACTCTCATACCCTCCTCAGAGAGCTGGTGTTCTGTGGTCTCCTTCTCCATCTGACAGCACCAGCCCTCCATGCGTCCCGTCTCAGCCTGCAGTAGCTTCAGGAACCAGTGTCCGTCCCGTCTGCAGGCGGTGCCGGAGCTCAGGGTCTGCGTGGAGCAGCCGTTCCCAGTCCCGTTCCCGCTTTCCAGCCAGGGGTCGGGCGGCGGCAGCGCTGATGGGTCCAGCGCCGGATCCAGGCTCTCAGAGAATGAAGACGAGCTGCTCTGCGTGGTGGAGCGGTGGGTGAGGATCTGGCGTGAGGGTCCGCTGCTGCTCACCGGCGGGTCGCTGTCCTGAGGAGGAGGTGGAGGCGGAGGAGAGTCCACCGCCTGACTGCCGCAGCTCACCATCACCTTCTGCTCGGCGCTTTTGGAGCCGCTCTGGAACGTGAGCGACGTCAGCGAGAGATCCTGCGTGTCGGAGTCCGTCTCCTGCCGAGAGGCCATACTACTGGAGCGGCTGAAACTACACACACACAGAGATTTGTTTTCCTATCTTAGCGAGGACTTTAAATAGACTACCTTTTTTTTCTCTCAGGTAAATGATAGTGTTCATGGCCTAGCCCAAGCCCTAACCTCAACCCTTACAGAAACATGAGCACATCATTATATAATAATAAAACATCTTCTGGCCTATTTATAAACAATTGTACTATAAGAGTGAGGACAACAGTGCCCTCACAAGTATGGCTTAACCAGCACACACACACATGCACACAGACACAAACACACACACACATGCGTGCACTCACACACGCACACACACACCCACACACATATACATGCCAGCACAGAGACTCAATGCATGTACACGCACGCGCGCACACACACACACACACACACACACACACACACACACACACACACACACACACACACACACACACACACACACACACACACACACACTAGTGTTGTAACGGATCACAAATCTCACATTATGGTTTTTTAGTCACGGATCGGACCATTTTTCGGATCAGCCAAAAAGGGGGGGGGAGACAAATGTAATTTTCCATTTCCTACAAAAACAGCACTGTAAGACACTTTTGGTTTGAACAAACCGAACTCAGAAGCGGTCATTTCAATAAAAATAAAATGAAGAACTAATCAGCTGAATAAAAATAAACAGTATAATATTCGGTGCTGTAAAAAATTCACTGTTACTACTACTGTTGCTGATAACACTAAATGTAGAAATCTAACGTTATTATTTGTACAACCCGTATTTATTTTTAGACTCATTTTCAATAAATGATTCAGTTTTCACTCATAAAACTTCATGTTTCATTGCGAGATGATCATTGTTAAAGAATTATTCAGTGGCATATTTTTGACGGCTGGTTGTCGCCACCTATTGCCTGATTTTAAATTCATATGACGGTAATTTTAATCTTTCCCATAACCTCCTAAGGCTTGAGTGTCCACATACGTGGGCAGCACATTTTAACTCTTAAGTGGCTATTTAAAATAATTTGAATGTTTTATAAGGTGGCGCAGTAGGTAGCGCTGTCGCCTCACACCAAGAAGGTTGCTGGTTCGAGCCTTGGCTGGGTCAGTTGGCATTTCTGTGTGGAGTTTGCATGTCCTCCCTGAGTTCGCGTGGGTTTCCTCAGTGTGTATGAATGTTTCCCAGAGATGGGTTGCAGCCTGAAGGGCATCCGCTGCGTAAAAATGTGCTTGATAAATTGGCGGTTCATTCCACTGTGGCGACCCCGGATTATTAAAGGGACTAAGCCAAAAAGAAAATGAATGAATGAATGTTTTATATTTTGTTACAGACATACAGTGTCATCCTGCAACTGTTTTGCAGCATATGAAATGTCCCAAACACTGTTTTTAACTGTCCAAAATGGGAAAAAAACTCAGTCAAAGCAAGCAAAAAAAATCATATGTTAAATATGCATTAAAAAACATTCAGGAAAAAGTGTTATGTAAATTCAGACCTCGAGTCCACATATATGGACCTCATTTTTCTCTAAAAGTACATCATATCAAAAGATGAAACTTAGATTTTTATTCTAATTAGGTTCTAATAAGCCCAAATAGCAAAGAGAAATAAAAAATGCATGTAAAAGCACCCTGGGCCTTAAGAGGATAAACATTAGTGGTTTTATCTAAACTATAAACTGTTCTTCCAGTACTTCTGTCTTATTTGACTGTTTATAGCTTCATAATTAACCCAAAGGACTCACACTCGTTCTTGATTTTTGCATTGTTCAAACAATGCAGTGAATCGAAGGAATAATAAACATATGCAAATCACATCATTTATAATCTGTTGCGTGGGTGTTGAGATCCCGATCTTTAAATGATTAATCGTGCAGCTTACACTGAATGCATTGATGCAGGCTAAACAAGTAGTGACAGAAAACACCTTTAATAACCTAAGAAACCCACCGCATCCTGAATAACCCACCACAACTTCTTCCATCATCATTGTATTTTACAGGAAAGCCTAAATGCTTTCATACATGTGATTTGAATGACACAGGAGGCCATCTCTCTGTGATCGTTACAACTTTAGGATTAATCTACAAGTAAAAAAATCTATTAATCCTCAAGCCACGTGTTTTCCGAACTGTGGGTTGTGATCCGTGCAAATCACGGATCAACTGTGAACTGTTACACCCAACACATACACGCAATGCTCTCTCACACATACACACAAGGACAAAACATCACACACACACAATATACACACCACCAGTGGAGTAAAAACATAAAAATAAAGTAATATATTACATTTTTAATCCTATTATACTCTTTAAAAAATGCAAAGATAACAAATCAGATGCTTTCACATTACTTTCCATCAAAAGTTACTCATTTAGCTTTTTATTTATGTGACTTTAGATCGTAATATTTGACCTTTTGTCCCAACACTGCACACAACACACACACACAGTTAATAGAGGTTATTAATATCAATCCCGCATGCAGATCTAATCACACTAAACAACACACAGACTGCACGAGACTCAGTTTAACGCTGGAGTGGACAGGAGAATCTCCGCCAGATTTGAGCTGAAGTGGAAGAATATGAGCCCCATTGAGCAGCTACAGCTTGGCTTGGGCTCCTGGCATCTTCACAGGACACTGATGTTGGCATGAAGAGCATGTCAGAAATCATCAGACCAAATTCAAGACGTTGTGCGATCGAGCAGAGAAGAGCTGCTCGTCTAAACTCACTTACAGAAATGGAGTTGCTTATTTATTTGTCTATTTACATGAATAAAGGAAATAAATCACTCTTAAAATGGACAAACAATATATAATTCCATTTAGTCTTGTGCTTTTAAAGAATTTAGCACGCTCTGAGTCTCAACTCTGCCTAAAAACAGAACAAAAAGCTTTTTTTACATTTCGTTAAACTAAAAAAAGGAAAAAAAATAGTAAAATAAGAAAGTTTTAAACAAATAAACAAATATAAATGGACAATTAAGTATTTTTTGTTTTTAAAATATTGAGAATGTGCCCAGTGTTCACTAAAAAAACCACTTAAAAAGAAGGAATCAATCAATATTTCATTTTAATCCTTTTAAAATGTTCTATATGGTTGGCGCCAATAGCCTAGTGGTTAGATGCTCGCGGCGACCCAAGTTCGATTCCTGGCTTGATGTCCTTTGCTGATCCTTCCCCTATATCACTTAAAAAGAAGGAATCAATTATAATGTACTATATGGTTGGCGCCAATAGCCTAGTGGTTAGTGCGTTGACACATAGCACCGAGGTGCTCGCGGCGACACGAGTTCGATTCCCGGCTCGATGTCCTTTGCTGATCCCTCCCCTATCGCTGCTCCCCACACTTTCCAGTCTGTATAATCTCCACTGTCCTATCCCAATAGAGGTGAAAACCCCCCAAACATAATTATACATAAAAAAAATGTTCTTTATGGCATATTGTCCATATAAACGTCATTTAAACACGTTTTTAAAAGAAAATGCTTACCAATGCTGCACATATTAAAATAAAGAATGTTAAAATATTCAAAATATATGATCATTCATTCATTCATTCATTCATTCATTCATTCATTCATTTTCCTTCGGTTTAGTCTCCACTTCAGAAGCTGCCACAGTGGAATGAACCAACTATTCCAGCATACGTTTTATGCAGTGGATGCCCTTCCAGCCACAACCCAGTACTGGAAAACCTATACACTCTCACATTCACACCCACTCATACACTACACCAATTTAGCCAGGGGTCACCAATCTCGGTCCTGGAGTGCCGGTGTCCCTGCAGAGTTTAGCTCCAACTTGCCTTAACACACCTGCCTGGATGTTTCAAGTATACCTAGTAAGACCTTGATTAGCTTGTTCAGGTGTGTTTGATTAGAGTTGGAGCTAAAATCTGTAGGGCACCGGCCCTCCAGGAACAAGTTTGGTGACCCCTGCTCTAAGTCTTTGGACTGTGGGGGAAACCGGAGCTTCTGGAGGAAACCCACGCCAACACGGGGAGAACATACAAACTCCACACAGAAACGCTAACTGGCCCAGCCGGGGCTCGAACCAAAGACCTTGCTGTGAGGCCACTGTGCTAACCACTGAGCCACCGTGTCGCCCATGAAGCAATCAATTAATATTCATTTAAAATTAAAATTAAAATAAAACCTGTTTAAAATGTTCTATATGACATACCTTTTTAAAAATACAACTCTTACCAATGCTGAATGTATTAACAGTTTTACATTTATTTATATATATATATATATGGGTGTCACGGTGGCACAGTGGGTAGCACAATCGCCTCACAGCAAGAAGGTCGCTGGTTTGATCCTCGACTGGGTCAGTTAGCATTTCTGTGTGGAGTTTGCATGTTCTCCCCATGTTATAGGTGAATTGGGTGAGCTAAATTGTCGGTAGTGTATGTGTGTGAATGAGTGTGTATGGGTGTTTCCAAGTGATGGGTTGCAGCTGGAAGGGCATCCGCTGCGTAAAACATATGCTGGATGAGCTGGCGGTTCATTCCGCTGTGGCGACCCCAGATTATTAAAGGGACTAAGCTGAAAAGAAAATAAAAGAATGAATACACACACACTTTTTTTATCTTGAGATTTTGAGTTGGTGGTTTGGTTTTGAGACTCAGAATGCACTTTTGAAGAATCTTCAAAATAAAAATCACACAGTAAGAAGAGTGGGACATCCAGTTCTGCCAGCAAGGCTTTCTCAGGTTAAATGATCAAGAAACAGGAAGTGAAAGAAACTCACGTCCAGCCGTCCTCCACTTGAACCCCGATAGACTGGAATCTGGCCAGCGGCGGAGGAGTCTCCACTTTAGCCTGGATTTCCTGAATACAGTCGACCTGCAAACACAGGTGAAATACGTATAATATATCTGCAAGTCTGCAACGATAAAATGCACTCAAATGAATGTAACAGAGATCACTGATATGTGTTATTCAGGGATGATGCCAATCCTGATCATTATTTAAATGCTTTTAAAAATATCTTCAATTCTGAGTACCTTAGGTTTTATCCTTATACTGATACATTTTGTTATATTACAATGCTAATCGGAATAACCTGCATGAAAATATAAGCCACGTGTATAAAAACAAAACTTAAATGCTGTAGTGGTTTTGAACCATACTATAGTAAAGTACTTTATTTATATAAAACAATTATATTAAAGGTGCAGTGTGTAAGTTTGACACCCAGTGGTTGAACTAGGTATTGCACTCCTGGATCAAAACAAATGCAAGTGCAGGTTGCCAGACTGAGGACCAACTGGAGTGAGTCTGACGATCAAGCCTAAAGGCTGACTTAGACCGTGTTCTAAATAAAAGCAACGGCACCCGATTGAAGGAATATTCTCCATATTAAAAGGAGTTTTTGTCCTAACCAACACCTGGATTTGATATATTAGGTGAACAACAGAAAACTATGATCACCTCAGGTACACCTCATGTGCTTTATTCAGTATTAAATGCTAATAATGTGAGTTTGAATGCCATTTTACATCACATTTATTACCATTAATGAAAAAAACAGCAGCAGATAGTTCACCTCAGATCTGGAAAATAAAATAAACCGTCTGAAAATTGAACTTCGGAACTAAACACATATCAGTGATTCAGCATGTACATTTAATAATGTTAAAGAGGGTTAATATGTATTAATTAGATTATAAACCTCACCATTTCGTGAGTGAGTGCATATTCTGAGCTTCTGAATGGCTGTATTTACATTTCTGTCGTGTTTCGTCTGGTACAAATAGCCAAATTGCTTATCAATGCAAATCTCGTCACTTATAGCGTGTTGTTAGGACACGCAGTTACACTGTAACCTGCTCTCCTAATGTTTACGCTTGTAATATTTACATTATTTGCTAATTAATAACCTCAAGTGGAACTCTGAATCTGCGTCTCATTTCGGAGTCTGCTACTGTCCACCAGAGGTGACATTTTGGTCACGGACGCGTGCTTTCATAGCCTTTCTGACTGAAAGGCTGTTTTCCAGCAAGGCAACCAGTGGTGCTGAAATATAATTGGCTAAAGTGGCAGTGAGCAGGTTAACATAACCAAAACAAAGACAGCGTTCCAGCACGTAACGCACATTTTCAAAGCAGAATGTCTGACTTCAGCATTGTTTTTCAGATAAACAAGAAAGATGACTTGAGAGGCATGTTTCTTAGTCAAAAACTTACATACAGCACCTTTAAATAATAATTATATTAAACTACAGACACTATGGTATGTATCTAATTCATTTCTGATAAATTTCCCTATATGAATGAGGCCTGAACTTGTAAATCAGAATTTGATCTGAGTAAATCAGAATGTATGTGATTTTTTCCTAATTACATGTACATGGGCCATATCCAATATGTGCCAAAATGAATAAATAAATAAATCGGAACCGGGTCACTTGAACCATGCAGTGTAAATGCAGCCTATGAGTTTTGTTTTCTTTTGAACACAATAGAAGATATTTTGACAAATGTCAGAAAGAAAATGTAAAGAAAAAAAAACACATAAGTAAATAGTTATCGGTTTCCAACATTCTTTGAAATATCTTCTTTCGTGTTCAACAAAAAAATCAAACAACTTAAGTTTGTAACAAGTGAAGGGAAAGTAAATGATGAGAGAATTTTTATCTGTGAATAATAAATAATAAATTTTTAGCATTATTTAAATAACTGATTACAAAATTAAAAAAATTTAATCATTTATATATTTAGGAAAATTTGTTTTGCTAACTAAATAGTCCATTAATTTCCATAATAAATTTCCATTATTAAAATTATTTTTTGTTTCTCTTTCAAATATTTTCCAAATGATGTTTAACAGATTCAGGAATTTTTCACAGTATTTCCTATAATATTTTTTCTTCCGGAGAAAGTCTTATTTGTTTTATTTCAGCTAGAATAAAAGCAGGGTTTAATAAAAAAACATTTCATGGTCAATAATAATTAATTAAGCATTGAGATATTTAGGAAAATTTGTTTTGCTACCTAAATAGTAACAAGATTATTTCTATATTTGTTTTTGATACTATGAATTGCTGTTCAGTAATTACACACTAGTACTATCTGTTTCTTAAATGTAATATTGAGTAATTATATATACACAGCTGACGTCAGAATTATTCACCCTCATGTGAAAAATTTATTTTGCTAACTAAATAGTCCATTAATTTCCATAATAAATTTCCATTATTAAAATGATTTTTTGTTTCTCTTTCAAATATTTCCCAAATGATGTTGAACAGATTCAGGAATTTTTCACAGTATTTCCTATAATATTTTTTCTTCTAGAGAGTCTTATTTGTTTTATTTTAGCTAGAATAAAAGCAGGGTTTAATAAAAAAAAAAACATTTCATGGTCAATAATAATTAATTAAGCATTGAGATATTTAGGAAAATTTGTTTTGCTACCTAAATAGTAACAAGATTATTTCTATATTTGTTTTTGATACTATGAATTGCTGTTCAGTAATTACACACAGGTACTATCTGTTTCTTAAATGTAATATTGAGTAATTATATATACACAGCTGACGTCAGAATTATTCACCCTCATGTGAATTATTATTTGTCTTTTCCAAATATTTCCCAAATGATGTTTAACAAATTCAGGAATTTTTCACAGTATTTCCTATAATATTTGTTCTTCTGGAGAAAGTCTTATTTGTTTTATTTCGGCTACAATAAAAGCAGTTTTTAATTGTTTTAAAACCATTTTAAGGTCAATATTATTAGCCCCCTTAAGCAATATTTGTTTTGGATTGTCTACAGAACAAACCACTGTTATACAATGACTTGCCTAATTACCCTAACTTAACCTAATTAACCTAGTTAAGCCTTTAAATGTCACTTTAAGCGGAATAGTATACTGAATAATATCTAGTCTAATATTATTTACTGTCATCATGGTGAAGATAAAAGAAATCAGTTATTAGAGATGAGTTATTAAAACTATTACGCTTAAAAAATGTGTCTTCCATCCGTTAAACAAAAATCGGGGAATAAATTATAACAGAGAGGGCTAATTATTAAGGGGGGGGGGGGGGGGGGGGGGGGGGGGGTTAACAATTTTGACTTCAACTGTATATAAGATATCCCTTTGAATATCAATGCCGATAAACGGTGTAATAAACTCACTTGAATCCCGATGGAGGAGAGTTTGCGTCGGGGCACGGGTTCGAGCGGGGGTTCGTCCGCGGCGAGTGTTTCCCCTTTCAGCGGCTCATTGTGTGTTTCTCGGAGAGCGTTTGGAGAAATGACCACCGCCGCTGGGATCTGCGGCTCTCGCGGAGCTGCTACGGGGATCTGCGGACGCGTCCCTTTGGCTAAACTGTTGGCTCGCGTACTGTCCAGACTGTCAGAGGAGTTGCTGCGTCCTGATTGGCTGTTGCCGTCACTCTTGCGGTCTGGATAGCAGTCCTGCGCAGACTCTGTGCTGCTCTGCACCGTCACAGAGATGAACGGTTTGGATGTGGTTCTGGGAGGAACTGGAGGAGGAGCGATCTTCTTACAGGTGGTCATACATGTGGAGACTACACACACAGAGAAAAAAAACAAACAGGTTTTCTATCATGCACTTTAAAAGTAGATCTCTTAGTTTTAAGGATATCTATAAGGATATCTACTGTGCTCCAAAGCAAAATTAATGATTAGAAAATATAAAAACATCCAAAGTTTGCAGTTTGCTTCTTCCGCCTGAATTGATCAATGACTTTTTTGACATTCACCTCATACTTCAGTTTCTCATCAAATCTTCTGACCAATCAAATGCTCTCTAGTATCTGACATGCTCCGCCCCCTTTTCTCATTTGCTTTTCATTTGATGCGATTGAGCTCAACTTTCAGTTGGAGAGCTGTGGGAGAAATGAAACGCTATTGGCTGTTTTTAAAGGGGAGGGGCTACTCTATGCCCCGCCCTCTCTTCATGCACCATTTGGAATTACGTCAAACATTGAATAAAAAATTGCACATTTCAAAGCACTTCACACGACCTTTAATGGCATTTAACTCAAATTGTGAAGGTAAAATATAAATACACTCATTCTTGATTTAGTTTGTTGGTAGATTATCTCTTTTGCTATCTAAATGGTCACAACATAATTTTCATATTTGTTTTTTATTACTATGACTTGCTGTTCATTTATTACACATTAGCACTATCTGTAATTTTAATTTAATTATTGATTATTATTTAAATACACTATGAACAGCAGCTACGCTAATTATTTTCTTTGTTCTCTATTTCCACCTGGGGATGCTCATCCTGAGGCCTCTAGAGATTGTGCAGCGCCATTGATGTGATCCAAGACCTGTGAAGAGACTGTGCCAACCATCGAGGAACCCAAGGAAAACACATACGAAGAGATGATGCCAACCATAGAGGACTTCTAGAGATCTCCATAATCCTGGAGCAGGCCGTATATTTTATATTTACAATTTTGCCCAAAATATTTCACTCAAACCCATACCCACTAAATCCAGAGATAGTTTGCTTCCCACACACGCAATTTATATAATATACAACACTTTAAAGCATATTAAAGCTAACTAACGATTGCGCTAACTAACGATAAGCACAACGATTGTGCAAAGGCCAATACGATTTGTCTTCTAACAACAACAATGATTATGCAGTGCGCTATTAATGTTACACACTCATTCTAAGCCGTAGTTTGGTGTCCTCCTCACAGCTCTCAGTAAATGTGTGTGTTTTGTCCATGTTTATGAGGTGTTCTGACGTCAAGCACAGCCTGCGACCTTTCTTTCCAACAACACAGTTGTTTTTCCAGGCCTGCAGTGGCCCCAAAATGTTTTTAGACTCCAAACCCAGACAAAAAAAAACACATTTGAATGTCACTGCATTGGATAGGAAACCTCAACCAAAGTGATTGTAAAATACAGATACACAGACAAGCTATACATTTAAAATATCTGATATTAAATATTAATATATATATATATATATATATATATATATATATATATATATATATATATATATATATATATATATATATATATATATATATATATATATATATATATATTAGTATATATAAAATATTAAATATCTGCAATGCTAGAATAATAAATCGAACATGAAGATGTTCAGTATTTGTGTTTGTTTGTGGGTTACATACACTAAAAACTATGAAAACCTTTAATAATCACAAAACTGGATCTAATGCAATGATGTACAGACATGTGCGAGCGTGATTTAACTGTACAATTACTTTCTGAAGTCACTGTATATGGATGTTTGACTTGATGCTTGTTGAGGAATTTATTTGGAGTTTATTGTTTGGTCGATTTTAGGTTACTGGTTTTAAATCCAGACACAGAGAGAAGCAAAGTGGATGCCCAATATAAACGCTGTGCATGTCTTAGTGTGAGTTTACTGGGGTGGAGCTGGCAGATGGAAACCATGGCAAACATAACAAGCCCACAGGAATCCCGTGTGTATGTGTGTGTGTCATAAATCTGGGCGTCAGTATGTTACACACTCCACACTAGATAAAACCAACCCTACAATGTTTCTACATGATGTCAAAATCATAACCAAACTACTCATGGAGTCATGAAGATACAGCATAAAATAAACTATAACATTCCTCTGTCATGTAAAAATCCATACAGAAAGGCAAACAGAGGCTTCAAACACATTTAGTGCGGCTGTGGATGTTAAATGAGCACTTATGACAGGGCATAATCCTAGTGCAAACAACACAAAGACCTTCATCAAACATCGCGAGGAAAGCTGATCTACATGTGTGCATTCATGCTAAAACATTCCACGATGTTCTGTCACGTTCATCAGCTCATGAATGGATAAAGGAGGGTGGGTTGCTGGGGTCTGCTTGTTTATTTAATGCATTAAAGGCATAATAAACCCAAAAATGTTTGGTAGCTAATTACATCTATAGTATATTTTCCTGTTATGGAAGTTAATGGCTACCATTAAATCATTACGAACATTCTTCAAATTATTTTCTGGGTTCAACAGAAGACACACACACATACAGGTTTTTGGAGCTTGAGGGCAAATACATTTTAATTCTTGGCTGATCTATGTCCATAAACAAAAGAGCAATCTGACCAATCAGGGAAGAGTAGCACTATCTGACCAATCAGAGAAGAGTAGAGCCATCAGACCAATCAGAGCAGACTTTTCCACTTGACCAATCAGAGAAGAGTAAAGCCATCTAACTAATCAGAGAAGAGTAAGGTTATTGGACCAATCAAAGCAGAGTTGGCCATTTGACCAATCAGAGAAGAGTAGAGCCATCTTACCAGTCAGAGAAAAGTAGGGCCATGTGACTAATCAGAAAAGAGAAGTAGGGCCATCTGACCAATCAGAAAAGAGTAGGGCCATCTGACCAATCAGAGAAGAGTAGAGCCATCTAACTAATCAGAGAAGGGTGAGGTATTTGGACTAATCAAAACAGACTTGGCCATTTGACCTATCAGGGAAGAGTAGCACTATCTGACCAATCAGAGAAGAGTAGAGCCATCAGACCAATCAGAGCAGACTTTTCCACTTGACCAATCAGAGAAGAGTAGAGCCATCTAACTAATCAGAGAAGAGTAAGGTTATCGGACCAATCAAAGCAGACTTGGCCATTTGACCAATCAGAGAAGAGTAGAACCATCTGACCAGTCAGAGAAAAGTAGGGCCATGCGACCAATCAGAAAAGAGTAGGGCCATCTGACCAATCAGAGAAGAGTAGAGCCATCTAACTAATCAGAGAAAAGAGAGGTTATCGGACCAATCAAAACAGACTTGGCCATTTGACCAATCAGAGTAGAGTAGAGCCATCTGACCAATCAGAGAAAAGTACGGCAATCTGACCAATCAAGCCACACAGGTCAACCTGATCAATAAGAAATGAGTAAAGCCACCTGACCAATCAGAGAAAAGTCATCTGACCAATCAGAAAGGAGTAGGGCCATCATACCAATCAAAGCACACTGGGCCATCTGACCAATCACAAAAGAGAAGGGTTATCTGTCCAATCAGAGAAGAGTAGGATTATCAGACCAATCAAACCACACTGGGCCACCTGACCAATCAGAAATGAGAAGGCCATCTGACCTATCAGAGAAGAGTAGGGCCATCTGACCAATCAGAAAAGAGTAGTAGGACCATCTGACCAATCAGAAAAGAGTAGGGCCATCTGACCAACAGAGAAGATTAGCGCCATCTGGCCAATCAGAGAAGAGTAGAGCCATCTAACCAATCAAAAAAAAAAAGAGTAGGGCCATCTGACCAATCAGAGAAGACTAGGGACATCTAACCAATCAGAGAATAGTAGGGCCATCTGACCAATCAAAGCACACTAAGATACCTGACCAATCAGAGTCTGGTTATCTGACCAATTAAAGCAGACTTGGCCATTCCACTAAAAAAGGAACAGTAGAGCCATCTGACCAATCATAGGACAGTAGGGTCCTCTTACCAATGAGAGTAGATAAGGGCCATCTGACCAATGAGAACAGAGTAGAGGCATCTCACCAATCAGAGCAGGGCAGAACAATAGAGTTTTAAAGGACCTACATTCCTGAACCCACGGTGTTCTTGACCTAGAAGGATATAAACCTATTATAAGAGGCAAAAAAATGTCATGCCTGTTTCTTCTAATCTAAATTAAGCTTTTACAACATTTCAGATTCAAAAATGCTAATGAGAACAGAGATCTTTTTTGAAACAGAAGAGCTGTTTGTAAATGTATCTGTATTAACGCACATGTAAATGCAGCCTGTGACACACGCTGAGTCAACACTGCTGTGGACGAGCCATCCAGTCTGACTAATGATGACTTTACCATTCAGATGTGGCCGTAATCATAATTATCCTACTTTCTCTTCAGCGTTCACACACGCCTCAGAAACAGCAGTTTAAAGAGGTTTAATTCGCCTCCATTAGACGCAGCTGCTTTTATTTTTGCGCAGCAGCTGCTGTAATGTCTGTGTCAGCATCCTAGATGGCCTGTGGAAAGAGTCTCTCTACGCTTCTACATAAATCATTCATTAGGCCAGAAACACGGCTTTCTGAAGAGCAGAGGCTTGAGCAAGATAAGTGCATTGTGAATGAAACCAGACATTCGACTGATCCATGAGGGAATGTTAATAACTCACTCAACAACTCCAAAGCGGATGTTAATGACTGCTGCTTTGTGCAAAACTCAACTCAAGGCCTTATTCTAAAAGCAAAGCACTACTTTTCTTAAGTACCCCAAGTAGAAATCACTGAACTTTGGATGGAAAGCTTTCCTTATGATCCTGGTTTTAATTCTGCACTTAATAACATAGTAAACAACAATCCCATTAGCTATTACTAATTCCTCTCATGCTATGTCGTATCATAGTTTCTAATAGTAATGCACACTTCTATTAAACTTTACTAGTTAAAAATACAGCACTTATTTTTCTATTACTTGACCATTATAATGACAGAGGCAATCAGTATTGAAGGATGGTTTAAAAGTATGACTCAGCAATAGCTAAATGCATCTATTTTAATACATTTGGTATCAATGTCTTATAGTTTATTTGTATAAAACACTGAGAAAGTCAACAATTTCCAATAAGCGCAGAAATAAATAATCTAATAAAAATAGATGCATCTCACACACTGCTAGTCTGGACATTTTTATTTATCTATTATTATTTTAATACAGCATTTCTAATTAAATCCAGTCTCTATATCAGAGCATTATATTAATGTAAGATTTGTAGGCAATTGCAATCTGTGGAATTCATCCATTTTTATTAGATTAAATATATATATATATATATATATATATATATATATATATATATATATATATATATATATATATATATTAAAAAAACATTGAAATGTAAGTGAAATTTTGAAAAGTTAATAGACAAATACATTCACCGGCCACTTTATTAGGTACAGCTGTCCAACTGCTCGTCAATGCAAATTAGTAATCAGCCAATCACATGGCAGCAACTCAATGCCTTTAGGCATGTAGACATGGTCAAGACGATCTGCTGCAGTTCAGACTTATTTTGACGATTTAAGTGACTTTGAATGTGGCATGGTTGTTGGTGCCAGAAGGGCTGGTCTGAGTATTTCAGAAACTGCTGATCTACTGGGATTTTCACACACAACCATCTCTAGGGTTTACAGAGAATGGTCTGAAAAAGAGGAAATATCCAGTGAGCGGCAGTTCTGTAGGCGCAAATGCCTTGTTGATGCCAGAGACCAGAGGAGAATGGCTAGATTGGTTCCAGCTGATAGAAAGGCAACAGTAACTCAAATAAGCACTCTTTACAAAAGACGTCTGCAGAAGAGCATCTCTGAACACACAACACGTCCAACCTTGAGGCGGATGGGCTACAGCAGCAGAAGACCACACCGGGTGCCACTCCTGTCAGCTAAGAACAGGAAACTGAGGCTACAATTCACACAGGCTCACCAAAACTGGACAATAGAAGATTGGAGAAACGTTCGGATGGTAGGGTCAGGATAACGCACCATGTCATAAAGCGTGAATCATCTCAGACTGGTTTCTTGAACATGACAATGAGTTCACCGTATTCAAATGGCCTCCACAGTCACCAGAGCTCAATCCAATAGAGCACCTTTGGGATGTGGTGGAATGGGAGATTGGCATCATGGATGTGCAGCCGATAAATCTGCAGCGACTGTGTGATGCTATCATGTCAATATGGAGCAAAATCTCTGAGGAATATTTCCAGTACCTTGTTGAATCTCTGCCATGAAGGATTAAGGCAGTTCTGAAGGCAAAAGGGGTCCAACCCGTTACTAGTACAGTGTACCCAATAAAGTGGCCAAGGTGTATAGTATTTTCTTACTGCATTAATATTTATTTAAAATGCCTGAAATGTTTTTATTCAGAATATTTGAGCAGGTGTTATAATCAAATTAAATCATATTTCATACTGACCTATTGTAAAACAGGACATTGTTTTTGTGGGTTTTCAACACAACATTGCAAATAAATAGCGGCTCTACAAACACTTCATAATTCATTCATTCATTTTTCTTTTCAGCTTAGTCCCTTCATTAATCAAGAGTCGCCACAGCGGAATGAACCACCAACTTATCCAGCATATGTTTTACGCAGCGGATGCCCTTCCAGCTGCAACCCATCACTGAGAAACATCCATACACACCCATTCACACACATACACTACAGACAATTTAGCTTACCCAATTCCCCTCTAGCGCATATCTTTAGACTGTGGGGGAAACCGGAGCACCAGGAGGAAACCCACGCCAACACAGGGAGAACTTGCAAACTCCACACAGAAATGCCAACTGACCCAGCCGAGGCTCAAACTAGCGACCTTCTTGCTGTGAGGCGACAGCACTACCCACTGCGCCACCGCGTCACCCAACACTTCAATTAGAAACGGCATTTAATACTAGCCAATTGTGCACATCTTCAGTATAGAATTCATCCATTTTATTTTATTAGATCATTCTGAACTGACATTCTGAAGCAAAGATGGTAAATGAATGAGAAATTGAGGGACGTGCTTAAATTTCTTAACAATAATGTTCTCAACATAACACTCTGAACAACAGCAACCCCTGTGAATACTTCAGTTTAAACGCCATTTGATCACAGCCAATTATGCAAATCTTTAATATTTGGCATGAGCATGCAGAGGCGTATTAATAGAGTGATTAAGTGTGCTGCTGTCATCCACACATGACTCATGTTAGCATTATGAAGATGGTCTTGCGAAAAGCTTACATTAGTCATCTTGTAACTGCGTCAATTCTGAAGCAATGCGAGCGCAGTAGGAACGTGATAACGTCAGCACCGGTGTGTGATTCAGAGCTGCTGCTTAATTTTGCATAGCAGCAGAAGACAAAACACTACTGTGACATCATCACTCAAACTAACACACACACACATGCATTCTTGTCATGTCTGTGACACACATGTAGAGAATTCCTCTCAGTCAGATGTCTAGACTGAGCCTATTGTTGGAGAAGGACAGTCATGTGACCTCATTTCGCAATCTCAGCCATCATGTTTATGATCACAAGCCTGACTGCTCTCATTCATTCATTTAAGAGTATCTATTTAGTCTCTATTTCAGAAGTCGCCACAGCAGAATGAACCACCAACTATTCCAGCATAAGTTTTACCTAATGGATGCACTTCCAGTCACGACCCAGTACTGGGAAACACTTTTACACACTCACATTCACACATACACTCATACACTACGGCCATTTTAGTTTATTCAACTGACCACATGTCTTTGTGCGGGACACCGGAGCACCCGGCGGAAACCAACGACAACACGGGAGAACATTCAAACTCCACACAGAAGCGCCAACTGACCCAGTAGGGACTTGAACCAGTGATCTTCCTGCTGTGAGGCGACCACTGAGCCACCCTCACTGCTCTCCTTAAAAACATCTTTTTCAGTATGGCTGACATGCAAACACTGTGGAAATGGAGTAAACAGCAGATAATGCAGAATCTAGGCATTAAAGGGATAGTTCACCCCCCCCCCCCCCCCCCCCCAAATGAACATTTTCACACCATTTACTCACACCTAAGTGGTTCTAAACGGTTATGATTTTTTTGATTTCTTCCGTTAAACATAAAATGAGATATTTTGAAGAATGTTGAAAAGTAACAGCTACTGGGATTAATAGTAATGTAAGTGAGTGGTTGTTTTTTCCAACATTCTTCAGAGTATCTCGTTTGGTGTTCAACAGATGACAAATAACAAGGTTTGGAACAAGTAGAGAATGAGTAAATGATGATGGAACGCTCATTTTTGGGCGAACTGTCCCTGTAATGTCTATAAATGCACTTGTGTCATTAGCTCTGCTGGTTTAAAGGGATAGTTCACCTCAAAATTTTAATTCTGTCATCGTTTACTCACCCTTAAGTTGACAGTAAAATAGGTGGTGAGATCTGTTTGGTTTAGGAATGTAACGAAATTAATATTCTGGGCCGAAATCGAAAATTATTTGATGAATCGGCCGAAAAAAAACCCCAAAAATACTTTGTAACAATTATTTATTATTCATAACAGTGATTTTTAACTAGTGTGCCGTGAGAGATCGTCAGGTGTGCCGTGAGAAATTATCCAATGTCACTTTTTGAAAATGTAAAATTTTATAAAACATTTATTAATCATTTTCTGCAAATATTATGTCATTGACCGGTGTCCGTGCGGTAAAGACTGGGAGGGTAATTTAATATTCGTCCGTGTGGCAACACCTAGCAATTGCCTCGTTCCTCCGAGAGACTTAATGATGCACGTGAGAGGTCGTGGTGACAGTCATGGAGAAGTTTTTAAAAAGGACAACTGCAAACTCTGAATTGGGCTCTGTACAAGATTCGGTGAGCTCAAGGCAATATAGTGAAAGCTTTCTTTTGTATGAAAGATTTCAGGTTCACACTGACTAAGTATAAATAAATTGAGAAATTATATTGTACTTAAATATACTGTTCAGAGTGTCATTTTATAACATTTTTGGTTAGTGGTGTGCCGCAAAATTTTTCCAATGTAAAAAAACGTGCCCTGGCTCAAAAAAGGTTGAAAAACACTGATTTATAACATAATTTTGTAAGACTTTTGAAATGTAACTTAATAACTTTGCTCATACTGTCTTCAAGAAACAAAAGCCAATAACATTTTCTTGACAGTGAACAAGTTACGAATGAGTGAAAGTCATTTTTTCAGCATTACCATGACAGCGTTGTAGCGTTATTGCAAGCAGTAGGAATAATTTCTACATAGAAATGTCTCGTCAGTGCATTATCTGAGCATGTGCGGTGCAAGCATTGATAAGTATGGGTTCATGAACGGAAAATGCAGGAATACTGAGCCATTTTGAAATTTGACCATGGTGCACATTTGCACTTTGGTTGACAAAGGAACAAACCGGCCTTTGCAATGGTGCAATGAAATGAATGGGTTTCATAGCACAGCGCTTTCTGTGTCCGGTGTGAAAGAATAACCTTTTATCGGCTCATATTTTAGGTCATCTCATTTTCTGCCAAATGTTTGGTTCCCTAGTTAGGTTATTAACCTTCTTTCAAATATCTTCCTCTGTGAACGGCTTCTTTAAGGAGAAATACATAACGGGCTAAATTTAATGGGCAACAGCCAATTATTATATAAGTCTCCTACACAGATGTTCAACGTAGTGGTGCTTTGACTAACAGAAAGCTGCTTAAAATTTGCAATATAAACGAGATATTTTGTAAATATGACTAAACATTCAATTCCTGTTTAAATCAGGGAGACCTTAAACATTGTTAATGTCAGCATGCGTTTTCATTCCTGTCAATTATTTCCTTTTAAACACAAAATGAGCGGGAAAAAACATCGTCATCTATAATGCATAATGACATCTGCTCCAGAAAATAAGCTTTTGTTTTTCGTTGGAAATCATCCAGAACATTCTGAATAATAATAATAATACGACAAACAAAAACACAAACCCATTAGGAAGGTAATAAGAAGCTTTACCTAGAAAAAGATCAACAGTAGAAGAAAATGCAGACATGACAAACAGTCATTGTTGTAGTTGCTTACTCATGTGGAATGAACTTTCAGTGGAATATGAGCCGGAGAAATGCTGTGACCAACACTGTACGGATTGGCTCATTATGTGGATTTGGACTTTAGTGTGGGAAATCAGCAAAATATAAACTTTCCCATGACGGACACAACTCAGTAATATGTGGCTGCTAACCCAGAATAACATTTAGATTCATTACTAGGCGTAGTGCATGATAAACCAGATGTGACATGACAAATACCCATGAAAATCGACTTTATCGGAGCACAATAAATGTAGAAATGCTGCGTGACAGTGACACAATGTGGAATTTGGGCCAATGCAGTTTGAATAAACATTTCTTTGCAATGCAGTTCATGAGCTAACATAATGTAAATGCTAATTTAATGTAAATGCATTGCAAGCTAAACATTGTGATACAATGACAACAGACTAAATGTGAAATCATCTACAACATTTTTCCTTGCGATGTTTCTTTTTTTGGATCTACTACACACACCTAAAGTGAGTTGGTGATAAAATTGTGTGTAAAGATCACACAGATGAAGGTGTTGGAAAGCGAGTGGCACATCTAACATCTGTTCAGCACAAAAAACACACTGATGTGCTAAAATACACTGCATTTAACATGAAAAACACTACAGTAACTATCTTTTAGCTATATATGGCTATATACTGCGAATTTATATCTGTCATTTTCAACATTCCTCGCGTGACAGGTTTGTTTTGGTTGACATTACAATATTTCTTTTAGGTTTCTCTCTTCAGTACATTAGATATTTATGTTACCATGATGTTGTTTATTTCTTATGCTAATGACACCAACTTAAAAGTGAGTTTTCAAACTATTTGTGATGAACTTTGGATCATCATATGATTTTTTTTATGGCTTTTGGTTATATTATATAAAAGATACAATGCAGCAGATAATAATACTTCAATAGGATGGTGATTAATACTGTTTCATGAGTTCACACTTGCAATAGTTTCAGAATAAAGTGTATTTGGCGTGCTGTCCGGGGAGAGCGCTCTGAGGGAAGACACCCAAACTCGAGTTATTCCTCTTATCAGGAAACAGAGAGGAATAGGGATTCGAGCGAAGTATCTAGCCCGGCCCCAGAACGCTCCCTCCGGGATTGTAATGCTTAAGAGGTGAGGTGACAGGGTGGTGGAGGGATGCTAAAGTCGTAAGTTGCTGCAGGTAAGACAGCTTTGGTATATATAGGGGTTTGGTCAAGAACTGATTGGATAATAGAATAATTGTAAATGACGTATTTGATACTGAAACTTCTGCGGGTGCTCCTCCCCAAATTTGTTTATAAAACATCACATAGATCAATGAAATATGGTAGTCTACTGTTAATGTACAAATGTTGCTGCCGTATCTTTAACAGATTTTTTACAGTGTAGAAATGAAGAACAGTGACGGTCATACACACCTCAAGTATGATCATATATACAATGAGCCTCAGGCGGAAACAAGAGAAACGAACACAGACATCAATCTGATAACATGAGGAAACAAATGACAGGCTATTGAAAGATATATAGCACAAATCTTGTCAACACGTCCAAAATCTCCTTCAGCAAACAATGTAACATGATACAAACATCTGATTTTGGTCTTCAAGTCTCAGAAAGAAACACTTCCCAAGTCCATATCTGAAACGGGCAAACTTTCTGATGAGGATGAATGAAGATTTGGAAGTTTTTGGGTCATTAGAATTACTCAAAATGAACCACTAGAATTATTCTCATAATCCAGGCTTTGGAATGTGTACTGAATTAGCCAAATGAATAACATGAGCAACCTCTAGTCCAGCTTTCTGTGGTCCTTCTGAGATTTGTTCACACATGTAGTTTGGTTGTCTTAGCATGTTTGGTCCAGACCAAAGAATTATAGATTTAGTTATATTTAAGTTATTTATGTAACTTATTGGGTGGCACGGTGACTCAGTGGTTAGCACTGTCACCTCACAGCAAGAAGATTGCTGGTTTGAGTCCCGGCTGTTGTCATTTCTGTGTGGAGTTTGCATGGTCTCCCCATTTTGGCATGGGATTCCTCCGGGTGCTCTGGTTTCCCCAACAGTCCAAACACACGCAATATAGGTGGATTGAATAAGCTAAATTGGCTGTAGTATATGAGTGTGTGGGTGAATGTGAGTGTGTATGGGTGTTTCCCAGAGCTGGGTTGCGGCTGGAAGGGCATCCTTTGTGTAAAACATAAGTTGGTGGATAAGTTGGTGGTTCATTCTGTTGTGGTGACCCCTGATTAATAAAGGGACTAAGCTGAAGGAAAATGAATGAATGAATGAGATAAGTCTTCACAGATGAGTGCTGGGCGAAAGAGACAATTTCCCACAGTCTGGAAATTAAAGTAAACTCAACTCAACATTTTCAGGTAGAGCTGCACAACACTGGAAAAATATGCAATATTGTTGCTGAGCGTTGCGATAAAGATATTTCTTATGATATAACTAACTTTATAAACGCTATTTTATCAGAAATTAAAATAAACAGGTAATAGATATTTTCCTGAGCCAAATATTTAGACTTTAAAACATCACGAATGACTGAAAAACTTGGTGGAAAATCAGATTTTCATTGGCTGTAGTCATTTTCCTTTCTTATCTTCAAGTATTAGCATTTATTTTAAGCTATAGGTTCCCCTAACAGCACCTACTGGATACCTACTAGTAAATGCTCCATCTGATTGGTCAGATTTAGATAAACAACCTATGCGTGTAGCAAACAAATACTTGCACATACATTTAATTTATTGCACTTATGAATATTGCATATACTATTATTGCAATACCAGTAATTTTTCTACATACATATTGTGCAGACAGGTGACATGGTGGCTGAGTGGCTAGCTGAGGCCTCACAGCAAGAAGGTCGCTGGTTTGCGTGCCTACGGTATCAGTTGTCATTTCTGTGTGGAGTTTGCATGTTCTCCCCGTGAAGGCGTGGGTTTTCTCCAGGTGCTCTGGTTTCCCTCACAATCCAAACACATGCGCTATAGGTGAATTGATGAACTAATTTGGCTGTAGTGTATGAGTGTGCACGTGAGAGTGTATGGGTGTTTCCCAGCACTGGGTTGCAGCTGGAAGAGCATTCGCTGTGTAAAATACATGCTGGATAAGTTGGCGACCCCTGATTAATAAACGGACAAAACCAAAGAAAAATGAACGAATGAATATCGTGCAGCCCTATTTTCAGGCACATTTTG
Source organism: Danio aesculapii (assembly GCF_903798145.1). Taxonomy (NCBI): domain Eukaryota; kingdom Metazoa; phylum Chordata; class Actinopteri; order Cypriniformes; family Danionidae; genus Danio; species Danio aesculapii. The sequence continues at coordinate 3,268,141 of NC_079440.1, forward strand.
TCAGTAAAGTGCACACTAAGATGATTTTCACTCATACTTATCGCGAGCGTTTAGCGCCTCATGACTAAACAAAGCTGTGCCAATATAAACTTTCCCACAAACATGCAAAATAACATAAATGTGTAAAGAAATCATTACAGTATCAGGAATCCCACCAACACACAGACAAACCAAAATCTCCTGTAAGGTATGTGGTTTAGACTGAAGCTATTTTGACAAAATGCTTGTGAATATGACAAGAAAAACCAGGTTGAGGAGATCTCAAAATTCTGACTAGAGAAAACCCTCATGTATTTTTCAGTTTTTTTATTTTAGGACATGGGTGTGTTAGCTAATTTAGTAATTCTGGAGGATGTACAAGTAATAAAAGTCCCAATTACAGGCTTTTTGCTTTGCTGACGCCTATTTTATGATGCTGACAGTCCATCTACGTGTGTGTTCCTCAGCTCAGAAGCAGCTACGAAAGCCTATAAAACACAGATCGCAAGACTGGTACACTCAAAAATGTCTTTAAAGGTGACATATCATGCCTTGTTTTACAAGATGTAAAATAAGTCTCTGATTTCAGCTTAAAATACTACACAAATAATGTTTTAGAACTCTTTGAAACGAACCCTTATGGGCTTTGTGGCACTTTGGTGACTGCCGCTTTAAATTCAAATGAGATTGTGCTCAAAAGAGGGTGGAGCCCTACAAACGCCTTTCATTACAACCCAGGCTCATTCTGAGAACGTAGTCCCGGGGACGTTTCTTGAGACCGTGAAATACGTCCCGGGAGGTACGTATTTTTGCAGTTTTTGTTTTCGCGAGTCCGCGAGAGGCCGCTGTGCGCGCTTTTTCCCGCGCCATTCTCGCGTAAACCCGCTGGAGGCCACTGTGGAACGACCTTCCACCTGTCTGCCTGGATCGGCCAATCGGCTGACCCACCCTCCTCCGTCCCTAAACCCAACCAACGACGATTCACAAAAGCCGTCCAGAAAAAGAAAAGCCCTCGTCTGATTTTTACCACGTTTTCGGATTTTGACCACATTCTCACCCTGTGATGAACTTGTTCGCTTCATTTTTTGGATTTTGTTTTTGTTTTCTTACCTGATTTCTGGAACCGCTCTTCCCCGGACTCGAACCCGGTCGTCGTCGTCGTGGTCAGCCCCTCTCTGCGCCTTGAGTCCGCCAGAGTACACGAAGAGCTAACCGGACAAACTGGTTGCAGCAGGAAAGCCCTCCACACGGAGGCGAGCGGCCGGCCGGCAAGCGCCGAAGGGAACGGCGTCACACCGCCCCGCAGCGTTCGCTTAAAAAAATGAAATGCAGCCGTACGTACCCCCGGCTACGTATTTCACGGTCCCCAGAAACGTCCACGGGACTACGTTCTCAGAATGAGCCTGGGTGGTTTCATTAGCATAGCAGCAGATTCAAAACTTCTAAAACTCCACATTTATAATCCTCTTAATCGCTGACATTATTTGATTGACATCAGCAGCTCAAAAATCTAATGGCAGACGGCTGCTTCTCACTCAGGGCTGTTTATGCTAATGAGGGATAGATGGTCACTAGTGGGCGGGGCTTTCTTTCTCTGATGACATGTACAAAGGGAGAATGTCAATCGAAGTGTTTCTGCAGACTGTTTATATCAAGTGTGATAAAAAAAACTACAATTAACGGTCACACTTTACAATAAGGTTCATTCGTTAATGCTAATTAATGCATTTACTAACATGAACAAACAATGAACAATACATTTACTACAGTATTTGTTCAGTTTAGTTAATGAAAATACAGTTGTTCATTGTTAGCTCATGTTAACTCACGGTGCATTAACTAATGTTAGCAAGCATGGACTTGGATGTTAATAATGCATTAGTAAATGTTCAATTATGATTAATAAATGCTGTCCAAGTGTTGTTTATGATTAGCTCATGTTAGTAAACTAATGAACCTTATTGTAAAGTGTTAACGAATTAATTAATGTTTACCATTAGAGGCTGGCTATATTCACACACCATCACCCAACAACCCTTATAAAAATCTTGCATAATAGGTCACCTTTAAAAAAAAAGGTGTGCTTTTGGAGCTTGACAGTCATTGCATTGGAAAAAGCTTAGAAAATGACAGAACTGTAATTTTGTGGTGACTGCTGTGCAACTCCTTCAAATGAGAAGATTTTCCTTCCAGTGTTTCTTAAGACACTTTCCAAGAAATCAGCATCAGGCTGCTGCATCAGCTCCCTCTCACGCTGTTGATGTCTTAAACGCTGTAAAACCCCAAAGAGACAAACTATAGCAACAGCGGTCATGCAAACAAAGCCATGAAAGGAGCAATCCCAATCTGTGTGCTTTACATCGTGTACTATCCACAGTTCAGAATGTGTAAACAATCAGAGAATGTGCTTTTGTGTGCTTCAACTCAACGGTGAGGTCAATGTGGACTAAAAGACGGCCGCTAAAAATGCATCTACATTCATCATATCTACAGAAACCATAAAGCACATACGACATTAATGCTGCATAAGGCTCTCCAGCACAAGAACTTTGAGCCGAGATGGAGAATCTGTTCAATAATTGAGCAGATCCGTAAAAAAGCCATCCATAAAAGCATTGGAAGTTGAATGAAGGAAGCCTCATGGGAATCACATCTTTTTCTATCGATTTTCTGTTGAACATTAATGCCAAAATAGAACAGTTAAACTAAAAAATATAGGGTGGCACGGTGGCTCAGTGGTTAGCACTGTGGCCTCACAGCAAGAAAGTTGCTGGTTCGAGTCCTGGCTGAGCCAATTGGCATTTCTGTGTAAAGTTTGCATGTGCTCCCAGTGTTGGCGTGGGTTTCCTCCGGGTGCTCCGGTTTCCCCCACAGCCTAAACACATGCACCATAGCCAGTGGTGTAAAGTAACAAATTACAAATACTCAAACTACTGTAATTAAGTAGTTTTTCTTAGGAATTGTAATTTACTAAGCAGTTTTAAAAAGGGAAAGTAAAAGTACACATTGAGTACATTTCAGTGCTGTATCGGTACTTTTACTCCACTACTTTCCTTTAACCTGCAGTCACTACTTTATTTCTTCTTGTCTATGGGGATTAGACAAATAAGTCCTGTGATTCTTCTCCAATTAAATCGCACACAGAAGGTAAATCACCTCGTAATGAACTTCCTCAAGACATGGCGATTTATAATTGCAGCAAACTGTTTGAAAGTATTAAAAGTGTCCAAGAAGATGCACAAAATCTTTACACACATTGACCCAGAGACTGTTTAATGCATGTCACTGATGACAAGATGACGGATGTTTACTGTATGATGACCCAAATGGCCTTAAACACCCAGCAGGCACAAGACCTCAACATGACGTCAGATTGACTTTGTACCCAAATGTCAAGGGGACGTTGCATTTTGTTTGGAAATGAAAATCAGGTTGACGTCAGAACCCAACGTCAGGCTGACGTCAATGTCCAACCTAAAACCAACCAAATATCAACGTCTAATGATGTTACAGCTTGACGTTGTGTGGACGTTACCACTATGATGTCTATCAGACGTTGGATTTCGGTTGCCATACCTGATGAATAAATATCAGTATTTGTCGTCAATATGACGTTGGTTTAAGATGTCTGCTTGACGTTGGATTTTGGCCACTTTCTAACACAACCTAAAATCAACCTAATATCAACGTCATTTGATGTCATTATTGGGCATCAAAGTAACGTTGTCCTTAGACGCTGGCTAGACATTGAATTTTGGTCACCTGACATCACAACCTAAATCTAACCTAATATTAACGTCTTGTGATGTTGTGTGCCTGCTGGGCAATAACTAAATGCACTACAGAATGTTACGTTTACACACATCCACAAATTATACGTAAATGCATCAGCTTTTTACAGCGTAATACTCACTATTCACTACTCTTAAAAACTTTTAAAAGGGTTACTTTTTACTCACACTTTGAGTAATATTTACAGCAAATACTTTTACTCTACTTGCACTACATTCTTAGGCAAGCAATGGTACGTTTACTTGAGTATAATTTTTCAGTACTCTCCACCACTGGCCATAGGTGAATTGAATAAACTAAATTGGCCGTAGTGTATGAGTGTGTGTGTGAATGAGTGTGTATTGGTGTTTCCCAGTACTGGGTTGTGGCTGGAAGGGCATCCACTGCGTGCCGGAATAGTTGGCGGTTCATTCCGCTGTGGCGACCTCTGATAAATCAGAGACTATGTCAAAGGAAACTGAATGAATGAATAAAAAACATGAATTTTAAATTGCACTCGTGGTTATTTGAGAGACTGAAAAGCTTCAGATGTTTAGGACCAATTTATTATTGATTAAATGTATTAATTAGGGCTGCACGACATTGGAAAATCGAATATTGCAATATTTTGTTTTGCTGGGATACATATTGCGATATTTTGAATATAATTTAACCAGGCAATTTGAATAGTTTTATTTAAAGATTTCATTTATTTAGATTAACTGGGAAGATGAAGTCTTATTCTGTGCATAAAATATAATAAATTACAAGCATTTATAAACACGACAGAGCAAAACGACAGTGCTTTGTGGTTTGCTGGGGAGTCTAACAACATTCGAGAGCAGAAATTGAACAATCAACTGTAAATTAACATGGCCATCATTGTTTAATTTTAAAATAATAATATCTCTATCTTTTAATATTTAATAAATAATCAAATCCTGTGATGTGTCTATTGTGATATTGATGTTCAGCCCTAGTAATACTGTTGTAAATAAAGAGTTTCATGCGTCGCTAGTACTAACATTTCATTTTGTTTTGGTTGTTTTGGAAACTCAAAATGCAGGTAGCCATTGTCTTGCATTTTATGAATCACCAATGACCACAGTTTCAGCTAAAAATGCTGTTTGATGATCTACTAAAGAATAAACTTGGATGTCTCTATGATATATGCAGGTGAATGATTCTCTATGTAGTGTGGAAAAGCCACTTGCATTGTTTCATTGTTTCCGCACAAACATCCTGGGAGTTGGCCGATTATTTATCCAACCCAATGCACTGACAAAACTCACTCTGAATGTCTTCTGTGGCTTAACACAGCATTTGCGGAAGCGGAATATAAAACATTATACAATGGCCAGACATCAAGAGACAGCATAAACAGGGCTCTTGTTTAACGACAAAAAAGGTCACACTTTATTTTAAAGAATATTTTGCTATTAATAAACCATAAACTATGATTTTTGCCCCAACAAATGCATAACATGATGCTCATTAATATTTATGTTAGTTATTATGTTAGTAGTTATTTTTAGGTATTAGATTAGAAATGCAGATTAAGATCAAGCAGAATATGTACTTTATAAATACTAATAAACAGCCATATTTTAATAATAGGCAGGTAATAAGCCACAAGTTAATAGTGAGAAGTGTTAATTAAACAATAATTATTTTGTTTAAAGATTTATGTTTAAATTCAGATTACTTGTTATGAAAAAACTAAATAAAAAGGAAAATTGCATGAACTGTAAAAAATGCAGGGTTCCACACAATTCATTCATGTTGTCCCAACACAAATCAATTAAGTCAAGTTAACTGGTATTGACAAATTTAAGTGGATTAAACATAAAACAATTTAGTTGTCTCCCAAAAATATTCAAGAATTGAGTTGTTTCAGCTCATTCTAAATAAGTAGTTTGAACAAGTAGCAACAAAAATATATATATTTTTTGAGTGTATGAATCTATCATATTGTATCTACAATACAAAAGTTGCAACTTCCACCAAAGCCTGTTATTAAAGCTTACTTGCCCCTTAGATGAATTTCAGAGCGATGCACGGCAATTAAATGCAAAGAGACACCTTTAACCAGAGCCACGTGTGTAATGCAAAACCTTTAGTGTAATGATGAACAGTGAATGCTCCTGTCTGACAAGTTTAACTGCTCCACACAAGTCATCAGCGCTCTAATTCACATTACTCTCTAATTCCCATTGGAAACTCATGACAACTGTTATGGGAAAACATGCATGTGTTGGGTGTGTGTGTAAGGCAAAAATACGTGTATAAATGTGTGTCAATAACAAAGAGCACTTCCAACAATGTACATGAAATATATTAGCCTGTATAACAACGCAGAAATAAATAAGTAAAGTCATAAACCATTAGAAAGTAATATTATGCGTTATTTATCTCAATAATATGTGTATAAATGTGTGTCAATAACTAAGAGCACTTTTAACAATGTACGTAAAACAATCTCAGTCTGTATAACAACACAGAAATAAATAAGTAACGTCATAGACCATTACAAAGTAATATTACACATTATTCAGCTCAATAATATCTATAAATGTGTGTTAATAACTAAGAGTACTTTTAACAACGTACATAAAAAATAATCAGTCTGTATAACAAGGCAGAAATAAATAAGCAATGTCATAAACCATTAGAAAATTAATTTATGCGTTATTTATCTCAATAATATGTGTATAAATGAGAGTTAATAACTAAGAGCACTTTTAACAATGTACGTAAAACAATCTCAGTCTGTATAACAACACAGAAATAAATAAGTAACGTCATATATCATTAGAAAGTAATATTACTTGTTATTCATCTCAATTATATGTTTAAAAGTGTGTCAATAACAAAGAGCACCTCCAACTATGTACATAAAAAATAATTAGTCTGTATAACAAGGCAGAAATAAATAAGTAACGTCATATATCATTAGAAAGTAATATTACTTGTTATTCATCTCAATTATATGTTTAAAAGTGCGTCAACAACACTTTTAATAATGTACATAAAACAATTATCAGTCTGTATAACAACACAGAAATAAATAAGTAACGTCATATACCAGTTGAAAGTAATATTACTTGTTATTCATCTCAATTATATGTTTAAAAGTGTGTCAATAACAAAGAGCACCTCCAACTATGTACATAATATATATATATATATATATATATATATATATATATATATATATATATATATATATATATATATATATATATATATATATATATAAATATATATAACCTGCATAACAACACAGAAATAAATAAGTAACGTCATAAACCATCAGAAAGCAATATTAAGCCCTATTAATCTCAATAATATGTGTATAAATGTGTGTCAATAACAAAGAGAACTTTTAACAATGTACATAAAACAATTATCAGTCTGTATAACTGCACAGAAATAAACATGTAACGTTATAAACCATTAGAAAGTATAATTACGCGTTATTCGGCTAATAATAACAATTTATTAGCATCTTAACCACCGATAAAAAGGCTGGCCATTGTACATATTTTAAAAGGATGTACAAAAAGTTGAATTCTTACAGAATAACTCTAAATATCTAAAGCGAATGCAAGTGTATTTATGATTAACGCGCATTATTATTGTTGGTCCTCATCACATGGACTGAAGTGTGTTCTTTACCTGCTTTCGCGGTGGAAATGATCCTCAACTCGTCGCGGCTTTTTTCATTCAGAGAGCTTTAAATTATCGCAGTTTCATCACCATCATCATAAGAGAGTCCACGTCGCGGAAAGAAAGGAACCGTGTGGAAACGCCTTCGTGACATGCAGCGGAGTATTGTTGAAGGAAACAACGCGTCGGAATACACAATTTGACACATGAGCTGTCAGTCATTGTTTTGCGTGAAAGCGATTGGATGACAGAGCGATAGACCCGCCTGTTTAAATGCGTGACGCAAGTACTAGGACCCGCCTCCTTTTAGTGATAGTAGTGAATGAAATGGAGAGAGGGCGGGTCACTCTCTCTCTCTCTCTCTCTCTCTCTCTCTCTCTCTCTCTCTCTCTCTCTCTCTCTCTCTCTCTCATGAAGCTTTTTGTGTCAATTTATTTTAAAATAAAATAAGTAAACTGAGCTGTGGAATTTTTAAATAGGTTTTTAATGCACTGTGAATATAGGTATGTACACTCACCGGCCACTTTATTAGGTACACCAGTCCAACTGCTCGTTAACACAAATTTCTAATCAGCCAAACACATGGCAGCAACTGAATGCATTTAGGCATGTAGACATGATCAAGACGATCTGCTGCAGTTCAAACCGAGCATCAGAATGGGGAAGAAAGGGGATTGAGTGAATCAACGTGGCTTGGTTGTTGGTGCCAGACAGGCTGGTCTGAGTATTTCAGAAACTGCTGATCTTCTGGTATTTTCACGCACAACCATCTCTAGGGTTTAAAGGGGATGGTCCGAAAAAGAGAAAATATCCAGTGAGCGGCAGTTCTGTGGACGCAAATGCCTTGTTGATGCCAGAGGTCAGAGGAGAATGGCCAGACTGGTTCCAGCTGGGCTACAGCAGCAGAAGACCACACCGGGTGCCGCTCCTGTCAGCTAAGAACAGGAAACTGAGGCTACAATTCACACAGGCTCACCAAAACTGGACAATAGAAGATTGGAGAAACGTTGCCTGGTCTCCATTTCTCCATTTCTGCTGCCACATTCGGATGGTCGAGTCAGAATTTAACGTCAACATAAGAACATGAATCCATCCTGCCTTGTATCAGCGGTTCAGGCTGCTGGTGGTGGTGTAATGGTGTGGGGGAGATTTTCTTGGCACACTTTGGGTCCATTAGTACCAACTGAGCATCGTATCAACGCCACAGCCTACCTGAGTATTGTTGCTGACCATGTCCATCCCTTTATGACCAGTGTTCACATCTTGTGATTGCTACTTCCAGCAGGATAAAGCGTCATGTCATAAAGCGTGAATCATCTCAGACTGGTTTCTTGAACATGACAATGAGTTCACTGTACTCAAATGGCCTCCACAGTCACCAGAGCTCAATCCAATAGAGCACCTTTGGGATGTGGTGGAACGGGAGATTGGCATCATGGATGTGCAGCCGACAAATCTGCAGCGACTGTGTGATGCTATCATGTCAATATGGAGCAAAATCTCTGAGGAATATTTCCAGTTCCTTGTTGAATCTCCACCATGAAGGATTAAGGCAGTTCTGAAGGCAAAATGAGGTCTAACCCGGTACTTTAAGATGTACATAAAGAAATTAATCCCCTATATAATAACACTTTGAATGTAATAAAAATACAAAAGTTGACAACTTAATGAACTTTCTGTTCACTGAACACACACACACACACACACACGCACGCACGCACGCACGCACGCACGCACGCACGCACGCACGCACGCACGCACGCACACACACACACACACACACACACACACACATATATATATATATATATATATATATATGTGTGTGTAGGTGCGGACGGTTGTTGTGGTTGTGTGTGTTGTATTATCTTATAGTTGTGTGTGTTTTTTGTTTTATGATCTTATAGTTGTGTGTGTTTTATTATCTTATATTTTGTATTTGTGTGTGTGTGTGTGTGTCAGTGTGTGTGTGTTTGGTCACTCACCAGTGCTGTTGCTGTAGGTGCGGACAGTTGTTGTGGTTGTGTGTGTTTTATGATCTTATAGTTGTGTGTGTGTGTGTGTGTGTGTGTGTGGGTGTGTGTGTGTGTTTTATGATCTTATAGTTGTGTGTGTTTTATTATCTTATATTTGTATTTGTGTGTGTGTGTGTGTGTGTGTGTGTGTGTGTGTGTGTGTGTGTCAGTGTGTGTGTGTGTGTGTTAGGTCACTCACCGGTGCTGTTGCTTTAGGTGTGGACAGTTGTTGTGGTTGTGTGTGTTGTATTATCTTATTGGTGTGTGTGTGTGTTGGTGTGTGTATGTGTGTTTTATGATCTTATAGTTGTGTGTGTGTGTGCTTTATGATCTTATATTTGTATTTGTGTGTGTGTGTGTGTGTGTGTGTGTGTCAGTGTCAGTGTGTGTGTGTTTGGTCACTCACCGGTGCTGTTGCTGTAGGTGCGGACAGTTGTTGTGGTTGTGGGAGGCGGTGAATCAGAGTCCATTGACGCCGTGTCGTCGTCTTGGGAACATCCTGCTTGGATGGCACGAAGGTAACTATGGCTACGGGAGCGGAAGCATGTTGGCATGGGGACGTCAGGCGGATCCGAGCATCGGGAGTGAGGATGAATGTCTTCCAGCTCATCTGCATAATGCTGGCTCATCTCCATGTCTCGCATCTGATTACACAAACACAGGGCTGTTTGTGTCTGTGGTAGTGTGTGTGTGTGTTTGTGTGTGTGTGTGTGTGTGTGTGTATTTACCTGACTGATGCAGCTGCCGCGGCCCAGTGTACTGCAGCCCTGACTGAAGTCATCATCATCCCAGTTAGGGAACGGAGATCCTCCTCCAATGCAGTCCAGGTTATCCAGACTGCGGTTCCCAGAAAACTCTCGCAGAGACGGAAGACAGCTGAGGATAAGAGCGGGACGGGAATCAAGAGAAGAAGATAGCAGGAGATGAAGTAATGAGGTCTGAGGTCAGAGGCCGCTCCAGTGCTCTATAGTCTACCTCAGGGTTTTCAAACTGGGCTTCGGGGCCACAAGAGCCCTGAGATATTTAGAGAAAAATAAAGAGTGTTGATAAATTTAAATAATAATAAAAACATTTAATTACAAATAAATAATCAGAAGAACTGTGGGGAAAAATATTTAAAAAAAAGAGAATAAATTAAAATAAATAAAATAAATTAAATAAATAAAATAAACAAATAAATTAGAAAAAATAAAAAATAAAAAAATAAATAAAAAAGAAACATTTATAATAAAATAAAATAAAATAAAATAAAATAAAATAAAATAAAATAAAATAAAATAAAATAAAATAAAATAAAATAAACAAACAAATGAATAAATAAATAAACTATGAAAATTAAAACAGAAAATCTTAACTGTTAAAAAGTAAAACTGAAATAATTATGTAACACAATAAATAAATAATTGAACGAATAAATTAATAATATATTTAAATTTTAATAATAAAATAAATACAAAAACGGAGAAAAAGTTAAATAGAAAATAATTAAAATAAATAAATAATTGAATAAACTGTAAATCATAAATAGTTATGTTATAAATAAATAAATAAATAAATAAATAAATAAATAAATAAATAAATAAATAAATAATTGAATAAACTATAAATCATAAATAGTTATGTAATAAAAAATAAATAAATAAATAAATAAACTATAAATCATAAATAGTTATGTAATAAAAAAATAAATAAATAAATAAATAAACTATAAATCATAAATAGTTATGTAATAAATAAATAAATAATTAAATAAATAAATAAATAAACTATAAATCATAAATAGTTATGTAATAAATAAATAAATAATTAAATAAATAAATAAATAAATAAATAAATAAATAAACTATAAATCATAAATAGTTATGTAATAAATAAATAAATAATAAATAAATAAATAAACTATAAATCATAAATAGTTATGTAATAAATAAATAAATAAATAAATAAATAAATAAACTGTAAATCATAAATAGTTATGTAGTAAATAAATAAATAAATAAATAAATAAACTGTAAATCATAAATAGTAATGTAATAAATAAATAAATAAATAAATAAATAATATTTATATTTTAATAATAAAAATAAATAAATACAAAACTGTGAAAAAATAAAACAGAAAATATTATGTAAAATAAATGAATAAAGAATATTTTATTTCAATAATAATATATTCAATTAACAATTAAATTTAAAACAATAAAATAAAAATAACAATGATGCCATGGCCATTAACTCTCATTTTATGGTGTCTTATGTTTAGAGATTTAGTGATTTCTAATATTTTTAATTTTTATTTTGATGCATTTTTTTATTTTATTTTATTTTTATTTTAAATTTCATTTTTAATTTGAATATAATATTATTTAAATGAAAATATATTAATTATTATTTATTTAAATAGATTGAAAATAGATTAAATAGATTGAAAACCCCTGATTACAAAAGCAAATGGAAATGGTGAAGCTGTAACAAAACTGCCAAAGAAACATTTATTATGAAATGTAAAATTTTTCCAGTTTTGTTTACAAAATGATCATCCATTCATCCGTCTATAATGGTGCTTTTACTCTGATGACCACAGGTGATCTGAAAACTGCAGCTCTAAAATAGTTCCTACAACACAACTGCTTCAAACATCACTCTCAAGTCCAGTCAGCACCATTCAGAACCATTGGAGCGGTTTGGGTGAGAATCAGCAGAGCTCACAAACTCTGAAGAGGCTTCCAGTCTTCCAAACTGACCAAACATAAGATCCAATCTAGACCTCAGTAAGAAAACCTCCTCAGAGTCAGAGACTGAACATCTCAGAGTAGGAGGAACTGTCTATACCAATCAACTGATGCAGCAGCTTTGAGTGAGTCAGCACTCCTAATCTGAGAGGAGTTTATAAAGCAGCGTTTTTTGCCATGTCACCGTCAGTTCGAGCGAGCGATTGGTCAGTGAGGATAAATCTGCAGTCTCTCCTCACTGCACTGACCTGACCGAGCGTCCGATCTGCTGCAGGGTGCTGATGCTGTGAAGGGGAGACCAGAGAGCTTCCAGATCCCCCTGCAGCATGGAGTAATCCAGCAGACGGCTGAGAGAGGCGGGGCACATCGTGAGAGAGGGAGGAGCTTGTGCACAGGAGTGAGGGGCTTATACTTAAGCAAAGGGAGGGGCTTACAAAGAGAGTTCTTCATCTCTTACATGCAGAGAGGGAGGGGCTTATAAACAGGTTAAAAATCTTACATACACAGGGGAGGGGCTTACACTACATAGAGGGAGGAGCTTATGCACACAGGAGGAAGAGCTCTTGCTTAAATAAAGGAAGAGGTGTGTCCCTCTGTTACATACACACTGGGAGGAGCTTATGCACACAGGGAAAAGAACATATAGACAGAGGAGGGGCTTACGCTACACAGAGGGAGGGGCTTACATTCGCAGAGAGAGAAGGTTATACACAGGGTAACTTATTCATACAGAGGAGGGGCTTACACTACATAGCGGGAGGAGCTTATGCACACAGGAGGAGGAGCTTATGCTTAATTAAAGGGAGAGGTGTGTCCCTCTGTTACATACACAGTGGGAGGAGCTTATGCACACAGAGAAAAGAATATATATATAGATGGAGGAGGGGCTTACGCTACACAGAGGGAGGGGCTTACATGCGCAGAGAGAGAAGTTTATACACAGGGTAACTTATTCATACAGGGGAGGGGCTTACACTACATAGAGGGAGGAGCTTATGCACACAGGAGGAGGAGCTTATGCTTAATTAAAGGGAGAGGTGTGTCCCTCTATTACATAAACAGTGGGAGGAGCTTATGCACACAGGGTAAAGAACATATATAGACAGAGGAGGGGCTTACGCTACACAGAGGGAGGGGCTTACATGCGCAAAGAGAGAAGTTTATACACAGGGTAACTTATTCATACAGAGGAGGGGCTTACACTACATAGCGGGAGGAGCTTATGCACACAGGTGGAGGAGCTTATGCTTAATTAAAGGGAGAGGTGTGTCCCTCTATTACATAAACAGTGGGAGGAGCTTATGCACACAGGGTAAAGAACATATATATATATATATATATATATATATATATATATATATATATATATATATATATATATATATATATATATAGACACAGGAGGGGCTTACACACAGGGAAAGGAATTTTGACACAGGGGAGGGGCTAACACTACATAGAGGGAGGAGCTTACATAGCAAAAGGAGCTTATACACAGGGTAAGGAACTTACAGTATGTGGACAGGAGAGGCTTACACTATTTAGAGCGAGGGGCTTACATACAGAGAAGGGAGGAGCTTATATACTCAGGGGAGGGCCTTACAATACCTAGGGGGAGGAGCTTAAGTTCATGGTAGAGGCTTATACTACACAAAGGGAGGAGCTATATACAGATGGGGAGGGGCTTACACTACATGGAGGGAGGTGTTTCTACACACAAGAGGAGGAGCTTATAATGACAGGGGAGGGGCTTCCTCTACATAAAGAGAGGGGCTTACACTACACAGAGGGAGGAGTTTTACACAGGGTAAGTAATTTATATAAACAGGGGAGAGGCTTACACTACACAGAGGCAGGTGCTTACATACAGAGAGACAGGAGCTTACACTACATTGAAGGAGGAGCTTATATACACAGAGGAGGGGCTTACACTACACCAAGGGAGGGGCTAACATACACAGAGGGAGGAGCTTAAACATACAGGGTAAGTAACTTATATACACAGGGGAGGGGCTTACACTACACAGAGGGAGGGGCTTATATAAAGATAGCGAGGAGCTCACGCTACACTGAAGGAGGAGCTACACCGAGAGAGAGGCTAACATACACAAAGGGAGGAGCTAAGTTTACATGCACAGCAGGGGGAGGAGCTTCTACACAGGGTAAGAAACTTATATACACAGAGGAGGGGCTTACAATACCAAGAGTTAGGAATTTAAGTACACAGGGGAGGGGCTTACACTACATAGAGAGAGGGGCTTATATATACAGGGGAGGGACTTACACTACACAGAGGGAGTGGCTAACATACACAAAAGGAGGAGTTAAGCTTACATGCACAACGGGGGGAGGAGCTTCTACACAGGGTAAGGAACTTATATACACAGCGGAGGGGCTTACAATATCTAGAGTGAGGAATTTAAGTACACAGGGGAGGGGCTTACACTACATTGAGGGAGGGGCTTATATACACAAGAGAGGGGCTTATACTACACCGAGGGAGAGGCTAATATACACAAAGGGAGGAGCTAAGCTTACATGCACAGCAGGGGGAGGCGCTTCTACACAGGGTAAGGAACTTAAATAAACAGAGGAGGGGCTTACAATACCAAGAGTGAGAAATTTAAGTACACAGGGGAGGGGCTTACACTACATAGAGGGAGGGGCTTATATACACAAGAGAGGGGCTTATACTACACCGAGGGAGAGGCTAACATACACAAAGGGAGGAGCTAAGCTTACATGCACTGCAGGGGGAGGAGCTTCTACACAGGGTAAGGAACTTATATACACAGCGGAGGGGCTTACAATACCTAGAGTGAGGAATTTAAGGACACAGGAGAGGGGCTTACACTACATTGAGAGAGGGGCTTATATACACAAGAGAGGGGCTTATACTACACCGAGGGAGAGGCCAACATACACAAAGGGAGGAGCTAAGCTTACATGCACAACGGGGGGAGGAGCTTCTACACAGGGTAAGGAACTTATATACACAGAGGAGGGGCTTACAATACCAAGAGTTAGGAATTTAAGTACACAGGGGAGGGGCTTACACTACATAGAGGGAGGGGCTTATATATACAGGGGAGGGACTTATGCTATATATAGAGAGGAGCTTATATGCACTGAGAGGGAGGGGCTTAAGATACACAGAGGGAGGAGCTTACATATAAAGGGAGGAGCTGAACTAGACTTAAGTTGACTGGAGCATTTAATACAAGTCCAGCTAGATTATACTAGTTTTAAAGCTATGTATTATATAGTATTTTATAGTGTAGCACTATCCTGGCAAAGATTTTTCTGACACAAAATGTAATGAACAATTTTTAGATGGTACTCACATGAATCATGTATTATATATATTTAGAATTAATTATGTTTATAACCAAAATAAGTATAAAGGAAAGGCAGCACAACTAAAATAACATTGCAATTTCTATGAAACGGTTCTTCTGTATTACACGAGACTTGCATTACATGAAAATAAAGATTTCTTGGAGATATCAGATGCACATTGTATTTAGAAACATGTTTAAAAAGAGCTCAAATTAGATGTTAGAGAAAATGAAACTCATGCACGTTTTTGCAATCAACACATATCTAGTACAATCTGATCTGTACCAGATACCTGTGAGAAAAAAAAATCATAATAGGCTCACAGTGCCAATGCAGACTTTGCTTTGTTTCCATGTGAACAGCAGAAACTCAGTGAGAATCACAGCATATGGAGAGAAGAGACACTAGCTGTGCTTAATCTAGCACATGAACAGGCACAGCTGGATTCTGATGCATGCATGAGAGAGAAATCAACACAGTTAAACTCATCCCCACTCAGACGCCATGAAATAACACAGCTCACACATCAGACGGGGTCTCTGGCGTCCTGACAGACCACCACTGAGTGTTTCTGTGTTTGTTCCCTAATATATCCCCAGCCTTCTGCACAGAAATGAATCACTGTGACATACAGCATTAACGTTTGGGTGTTTGAGTCTATACAGTCGTGCTGCAAATCGTGCAGTAAATTTCACTGCATTTCTTTTATTGCGTTTTTTGGGAAAATATACACAAATACACACATTTTAACTTACTTTCTTGAGGGGAACTGGTCACTTAGTGATTGCTGTGTTGCGCGTAAGTAGCTCTGCCTCCGCGCTGCGCTTTTGGGTGAGGGTTTGGGACTCCCGTCAGAATCGTCACTATCCTCCAGGTCTGCCATGGCCTTCACATAACTTCCACTCCGCATTCGTCTACAGGGGATTTCACCCATTGGACCACTTCTGCCCAGAGTCCCTGTCCACTCACCGGTGGACGGCATCTAAAGAAACACCAACAGACAAACACTGACTATGTTTACGCTAGAGGTTGCACTGACTAATCGACTAGTCGACTTCAATACTCTGCAGTGACGCTTTTTGATTGATGTCAACTACTCGCGCTGCGCAGATCACATGGTTTGACCTGAAATACATGGCTTTACACACAGCTCGAAGAATAAAACTGCCCTCAGATTATTTACAGTCATTTTTTAAAATGTTATTTTTCTTATATCAGCGTCAAACATTCACGTGAACTTTAAATCATCAAACAGATCCAAGTTAGATCGCTTCATGCTAATATCCTACAGCAGATGCTAGCCAATCACATTTACGGAACCCTGGAAAAGTAATGTGATTGGTTGTTGCCCTCTGTTGCACGCAGAAACTGTGAAGTGCGCAGCCGCGGAGGTGTGACAAATTTCAGAGCGTGTGTAAACATTATTCCAAGTAAACGCGGTGAAGATGTGCAGCGAGGAGACTTCTAATGACCAAGATGAGCCAGTAACCGCGAAAATGCCCGACATGAGCAGAATTTTAAGCAGCTTTTTAGCGTGCACGATCATAGCGGTAAATATGCATCTGAGCAAGTCTCTGACAGCGTAATATGGCTAAACGTAACATTATAGCCTTTGTCTTTCGTACATTATGTTATGAATAACTGAATCTGTGTGCTGATGACGTATGCTTTACTTCTGCACTAAACTATCTGTTATCGTTACATTCTTACTAGAACATGCAGTGATCAATGTGTTGACTGTATTTATTTAGCTGTAAAATTAGCCCGGGTGCTAATGTTGCATTATTAACGAAATGAAAGTGTTGACCGTGCATTTGTTTCGCACTAAAATCAGTAGTTGGTGATGTTGCATTGTTTTGCAAAGTGTTATGAGCTCTCAAAGAGCATGTGAATATATTTTTCTTGCAAATAAATCACAAATTGTGGCGTGTTGCAAAACATTTGCGTCTTGTGTTTTATTGATGACATCAACAGCGACCAGTCGACTTGACTTTGATAACCGTAAAAGTCGACTATCAAAAATCTGAAGTCATTCAACCTCTAGTTTACGCAGCAAATTCACCAGTGTTAAAGTCTCTCTGTTAAATAGTTAAACTTGCACTCTTTACTCCCAGTAGTGTTGACGAGTTATTTTTTTTAACTTGATACAGTGTACATATAACTCATTTACAGAGTTGTACAAGTATCTCTCTTAAGAGTGTAACTCTATGACACTATGTTCACTCATTCGGAGTTGATTTGAACTCTGCTAGAGTTGAAATAACACTGCTGATTTTGCTGTGTACGTGAACATCGGTAATCTAATTATATGCCTTAATCTGAATGTGACAATACTACAGGGTGAGCCATTTATATGGATACACCTTAATAAAATGGGAATGGTTGGTAATATTAACGTCCTGTTTGTGGCACATTAGTATATGTGAGGGGGCTCATGAAAGAATAAAGTTACGTTAAAACCAAGCACACCATTGTTTTTCTTGTGAAATTCCCAATAAGTTTGATATGTCACATGACCCTCTTCCTTTTGAAAAAAACTAAAGTTGGATCCAAGATGGCCGACTTCAAAATGGCCACCATGGTCACCACCCATCTTGAAAAGTTTGCCTCCTCACATATACTAATGTGCCACAAACAGGACGTTAATATCACCAACCATTCCCATTTTATTAAGGTGTATCCATTTAAATGGCCCACCCTGTACGATCAAGGTGTTTACATGAGTTGCTTTGAATGTCCCTTTAATGATCCTATTTTACATGATTTTACTCACCCTGCCTCGCACCTGCAGAAAGTGGCAGCCCAGATCCTGCTGGACGGATTTAGACTTCAGCAGGGTGCGATCCAGCGTGGCCGACCCCTTCTGGCACACTTGTCTGGTGGGCCCTAAAGTAAGCGTGGACCAGGGTCCCGCTTTACCAAAGTTCCCATCAAACATCTGCGCTCTCCCTCCTCCGACCCCTCCAGGAGCCGGGAGTGCAGGGAGCGGATGGTGCTTCAGGTCACTGTTACTCTTTGAGGATTTCAACGTGTGCTCGCTAATAGTGCTGTAGCCCTGCATGTAGTACCTAGATGCCACCTGACTGTCCGGACCCGGTCTAGATCCCACACCTTGCCGCCCTAAAGTCATCATGGCCATGGGGTTTCTATAGTTACTTATATCACTATCCAAGTCGTCAGAGCTCCAGTATCCGGACATATTAGATCTGGGCCTTCGTTTGGCCGCTCCTTCGCTCTTCGCCCGATCTTTGCTTTTGCTCCTGTGGTGTTTGTCATCGCTGCTCGATGATCTGCTGTTGCGACCGTTCATGTTTGCTTTGATGGCGGAGTTTTCTAGCGACTGGGACTTAGCGAAAAGTTTCTGGACTGAGTGAACTAAGTAGCGTATTTTTCCCGGGCTGTCTGTGCGCTGTTGTTGCTGCTGTTTTGTCGTTGTGACTGCGGTGCTGCGATGAAACTGTAACGTGCTGAATCCGTCCTGCTGGCCTGGTAGCTGCTTTTCGAACTGGTCCAGGAGATTCGGTGGCAACCGGTTCATCTTTCCTGCCCCTATAAATGCCAAAAGAGCATTGTTAAAACTTGCTATATCACACAATCAACCACACTGTAAAATAATCAACAGTTTCAGTATTTTGTGAGTCACAACTGTTTATTTTCCATTGTGAATTGCATTATGGGATGTTGATTTCTGCTCTTAAAAAAGAAAATTCAACTCTACAGTTTAACAAAGTGACTTTTATTGACTTTTATATGGAAATAAGTCTGAGGCACAGTGGGTAGCACAATTGCCTTACAGCAAGAAGGTCGCTGGTTCGAGCCTCGGCTGGGTGAGTTGGCGTTTCTGTGTGGAGTTGGCATGTTCTCCCTGTGTTCGCGTGGGTTTCCTTCGGGTGCTCCGGTTTCCCCCACAAGTCCAAACACATGCGCTATAGGAGAATTGGGTAAGCTAAATTGTCCGTATTGTAAAATGAGTGTGTATGGATGTTTCCCAGCAATGGGTTGCAGGTGGAAGGGCATCCGCTGGGTCGAACATATGCTGGATAAGTTGGTGGTTCATTCCGCTGTGGCGACCCTGGATTAATAAAGGGACCAAAGCCGAAAAGAAAATGAATAAATGAATAAAATAAGTCTGTGAAATACCAGAAAATGTACTGGCGGTTCATTACAAGGTGTTTGTAGCTTAATATACAACACCAACACAGACAATTTAGCAATGCAAACTATTAAAAATGTTCCTAAAAAGTCCCTTTTTTTAACTTTTCAATGTTAAAAGTTGCTGGAAGAAAGATCAAGATCCCATAATGCAATTCAAAAGCATTAATAAATAGTAAAAAATAAAAAGCATGAATCACAAAATATGGAAAACTGATCATTTACAGATCATTTTTACAGTGCAAGACTCAATTTAAATATGTGACTTGTTCAATGTTTCTGCAAAACACTGAAAACAAAAGTATAGACACTTTTCGTTGTGGTTTCGAAATTAAATGAACACTAGGAGGCGGTAAAACTATAACAACATTTGTCCTTTTCTCAAAAGATCATGATTAGAGGAGCAGATTATTGATAAATGACCTGATTTTGGTGTAGTTGTTTGCACAAAATTCAATGATTTGGTTGATCAAATGAACTTTTCTAGTCATCTCAACTTACGTCAATCAAACCAACAAAAATATTAAGCTCAACTTTGTAGAACTTAAAAGTCGGTCTGTCTTAAAAAAACCCCAGCTTACTTTCAGAGCGTCACAGATCACAGCATCGTCAATTAATTAGACAGAAAAAAGCGATAGGCTGCTAAGCGTTTTATGAGCCGATCAGATCATAAGATGATCAGCCCGGCCCAAAAAGTACGGTGGACAGTGGGAAACTGCCCAGTCTGCCAGATGGCCAGTCCCCCCCTGTACCTAAGCGAAGTGAAGATCAGGAGTGGCAGTTGTGGTTTATCGGGTTGTGTAGTGCGATCGCGAAGTGAGGTTAAGCCCTACCTGTGCACATGCCTGCCCTCTAGTCTATATTTTAACATTGAAGCATACCTGGATCAGGTTTTGAAAACACTTCCAATGAGCATGGGTTGCTTTCAATAAGCTATTGTTTGTAAATCTTAATTAACAATATTAATCACAAATGCCGCACAAATCATTAGCTTTTAAACCTTAATTACCTCTTTTGCCCAATACCTTGCCCAATATTTTACAGTATTATCTTAAGTAGTTAGTATAGTCTGTTTTAGGTTAATATATGTTAATTTAGATGATAGTTTCAGTATACAAACAATCAAATCATTATTATTATTATTAATAAAATAGAAATAGAATAGGATATCACCAATTCGAAAAACTGCAGATTAACTATA
This sequence comes from Danio aesculapii, assembly GCF_903798145.1. Lineage (NCBI taxonomy): Eukaryota > Metazoa > Chordata > Actinopteri > Cypriniformes > Danionidae > Danio > Danio aesculapii. The sequence continues at coordinate 3,288,998 of NC_079440.1, forward strand.
TTTACAGCAGTACTGTCTACCTTACTCACACCTTAACTTATTTCTGATTTTGATTGATTAATGATAATTATTGCATTTAATAATTATTGTAAAAGGAGATATGCAAATTCAATTAAACATTTATAGGGCGACGCAGTGGCGAAGTAGGTAGTGCTGTCGCCTCACAGCAAGAAGGTCACGGGTTCGAGTCTCGGCTGGGTCAGTTGGCATTTCTGTGTGGAGTTTGCATGTTCTCCCTGCGTTCGTGTGGGTTTCCTCCGGGTGCTCCGGTTTCACCCACAGTCCAAAGACATGCAGTACAGGTAAATTGGGTAGGCTAAATTGTCTGTAGTGTATGAGTGAGTGTATGGATGTTCCCAGAGATTGGTTGTGGGTGGAAGGGCATCCGCTGCGTAAAATCGTGCTGGATAAGTTGGTGGTTCATTCCACTGTGGCAACCCCGGATTAATAAAGGGACTAAGTCGAAAAGAAAATGAATGAATAAACATTTATACTTAACCAGATATAGTTGCGGATCCGCTGGTGATCATGGCGTTCCGTCCCACTCCGAGACCCATTCCCATGGACATGGAGGTGCCCATGGTCCCGGTGCTGATTCCCCCGATGCTGTCGGCTCCCGAGGGCCCGAACTCGCCCTGGTCAAAGTGTGAGTTGTAGTGGATCCTGGGGAAGGTGCTGCTGGAGGACAGCTGATTGTTGAGGGGCATCAGGCAGTCGGGCGGCAGGCCTCCGGGACCCGGCGCTGGGGAGAAATGGTGCGGGTCCAGCGCTCCGTAATGATCCATGGCTGACGGTAAGAGGAACGGGGTGTGGGATGGCGGGTAGCCCAGGTGAGCAGGAGAGCGGGGCGGCTCGCAGTCGGACAGGTGACGGGTGCGCTGCGGGGTGAAGGCTTTCATGGCAGAACGGGGGAACGCCCCCCCACCCTAAACTTGGTGCATGAGCCCGCCGGGGAGAAACAGAAACCCTGCAGAGAAACAACAGAGAAGTGGATGGTAAAGGACAAATTAGGCCTCCATGATATTGATCAATGAAGTTCACATCTTTCTTAACACATCTCTATCTCTCTGGTCACACACTGCTTGTTTCTAATCCAAATATCTAAAAGTTCCTTAAATCAAGAAGTATTTTCTAGATATTCAAAAAGCAATGTTTTTAAGGAAACAATACGTCAAAATGAGGTGAGTTTTTCCTTAAAACAAGCAAAATAATCTGCCAATGGGCTGAGCAGAATAATCTTCCGTCAAATTATGTAGTTTACCCTATTGGCAGATTATTTTGCTTGTTTTAAGGAAAAACTCACTTCATTTTAACATTATTTCTCAAAAAAAGACATTATAATTAATGTTATTATTGTCTGTGCTGAGCACGCAGTATTCTTAAGGACACCTCTCACCCTGCTCACAGACTGTTTCTCTCCTGCCTTCCGGCAGGCGCTTCAGGCTCCCCCGGACAAAAACCAGCAGACTGAGGAACAGCTTTTTCCCCAGAGCTGTCTCCCTTCTGAACTCTGCCCCTCACTGACTCTTTTGCCCCCCCCAATACACCCCCACACTCCTCTAACTTATACTCCTCTAAATCACTGCACTATTTAACATTTGCACATTTAAAGTTTGCACATATTCATTGCACTGATTCACTTATCTGAACTGTACACACCCACTGCACATGGACATTTGTAATTATGTTTATCTATCTGCCACTCCTGATTATTAATAGCATCCTGTACGTATATCCATTTATTGTAAATCTGTTCATAGCTAATACAACCTGTATGTAATGTTCATAGTACATCCATCTGTAAATATTACCATAGTTTTTCTATAACTGCACTTTATAACTTATACCTTTATCCTGCACTTGCTGCTATTGCACTGCTGGTTAGATCGAAACTGCATTTCGTTGCCTTGTACTTGTACATGTGTAATGACAATAAAGTTAAATCTAATCTATTATACATTATTTTGTACTTACTTCTTGATTTAAGAGTCTTTAGATATTTGGACTAGAAACAATCGCACTGAAGTGCTTGAATGCCCAGACCGACCTGCTCAAAACTCCTGCAAAACCAGCAGACCGAAAGAGCAGCCAAAACCAGACACACACAGAGAAAAGTGGAGAAACGTGACGGCTGAAGCAGATCTGCACATCAGCAGGACACGCAAACAACACCACCACCACAGAAGAGGAGACACACTGACACTGCCATTATTTCAGCTCTGAGGAGTCAAAAACAACCACAGGAGCCTGCAGATCAACACAAGTGGACGAGCATTCAAGAAAAACTAATTAAATCTATGAAGACAACAGCAAAAATCAGCTCAGCATCAAAAACACCAGCTGCTACTGCAAAACGCACAAGATTAAACGGCAAAAAACAAACCAATAAAAACCTGTTGCATATATTAATCAAAGATGAGACGTCATGTCAAATATACACTGCAAAAAATGCATTACTTCAATTTTTTGTATTGTTTCTAGTCAAAATTATCTAAAGCATTATCTAAACACGCGAAAATATAGTCTTGTTTTCAGAAATAAATAATATGTCAAAATTAAGTACGTTTTTCCTACAAAATAATCTGGGGTCAACAAAATAATCTAAACAATCGAATTGAATAATCCAAATGAAAAACCGGATTATTTTTCTTACCGTATTTGCACATCAATTTTGCTTGTTTTTCAGGAAAAAAAACTTGCTTAATTTTCATTCATTCATTAATTTATTCATTCATTCGCTCGAACCAGCGTCCTTCTTGCTGTGAGGCGATTGTGCTCACTAATAGAGATGATCCATATTATACAATAATGATTCAACATGTTAATACATTCATTCAATCATTTTCTTTTTTAGCTCAGTCCCTTTATTAATCAGGGGTCACCACAGCGGAATGAACCGCCAACTTATCCGGCATAAGTTTCACGCAGTGGATGCCCTTCCAGCTGCAACCCATCACTGGGAAACACCCACACACTCTCATTCACACACATACACTATGTAAAATTTCAGTTTATTCAATTCCCCTGTAGCACATGTGTTTGGACTGTGGGGGAAACCGGAGAACCCGGAAGAAACCCATCTGAACACGGGGAGAACATGCAAACTCCACACAGAAATGCCATCTGACTCAGCCAGGGCTCAAACCAGAGACCTTCTTGCTGTGAGGTGACATCGCTTCCCACTGCACCGCCTCAGTTTGAATGATGCTAAACTATTTTTTGTTAACATGTAAAAGCACATATAGTGTTAAAATAATATAGTACATTTAATATAGTATTAAAAATATGTGCAACAAAAACACCTCAACATGAAAACATAAGCTGTTTACAGCAAAATACATATATATATACACATATATATATACATCCATATATATATACCTATACATCCATATATATACCTATACATCCATATATATACATCCATATATATATACATATACATCCATACATATATACATATACATCCATACATATATATATATATATATATATATATATATATATATATATATATATATATATATATACACATATATACCTATACATCCATATATATACCTATACATCCATATATATATACATCCATATATATATATATATATATATATATATATATATATATATATATATATATATATATATATATATATATATATATATATATATATATATACATCCATATATATATACATATACATCTATATATATACCTATACATCCATATATATATATATATATATATATATATATATATATATATATATATATATATATATATATATATATATATATATATATATATATATATATATATATAATGCATTTTATACACTCTAAAAATGCTGTATTTTCAACCCAATTTTGGTTAAAATGGACAAAACCTCTCACCGGGTTATGTTTTTTATTTTTTTTAAATGTTTGTAGGACCAAATATAACCCAACATTTGGGTTTGTCCATATTTCACCCAACACTGATTCAAATAACCCATAATTTTTAAGAGTTTAGTAAGCATATTATATGAAAAAAGCACTTTAGTGTTTAAAATAAAATACAGGAACACTCAGTGAATTAGATATATATTGCAATAATGAAGCAACATACTTAATCTAAACTGTACTTATGATTAAACAAATAAAATATATATATACACCTAATTTGATTAAGAAGCATTTTAAAGAAGAAACAATACTACATTTAATTACAGTTTAGATCTCAACTCTTAATTCTCAAGTCAGAATTGTTAAAAAAATGAAAAGTTAAAACTAGCAAAAAAAATAAATGCTTATAGTAAATCAAATAGATTATTCAACACCGTCTGGAAGTTATTATTGCCCTAAAAAGAGTGCAAATCTAGTCTCCTGTGTCTTGAGCTGAAAGATAACCTGTGCATTTGTGATCATGTGTTTCTCCATCTGCTCCAGTGTAATAAACTCTGAGTGAGTGTGATGCGGCTGTCAAACACACACACACACACACACACACGCACACACACACACACACACACACACACACACACACACACACACACCGCTGTTCACTGGAGAATTAAAGCAGCATCTACACACACACTGTTAGTGTGAATGTTTAACTTCAGTGTACAGGCCAGATTTACCAGACTTGTTGGTTGAGCTTCACCATCTGTTGTGGAGTGTGTTTAGCACAGGTGGGCTCTGAGACACAGACACACACATACAAACGAAGAATGATAACACGACTGCAAACACTGCGGCTCACTCATTCTGACAGCAGGGGGTGCCAACAGGCTAAATATACTGCTGGACCACCAAAGTCAAACACACAGTAATAATAATAAAGACAAGAGTCACATATGTATTAAAGCAGGCATGTCCAAGCTCGGTCCTGGAGGGCCGGTGTCCTGCAAAGTTTAGTTCCAACCCCAATCAGACACACCTGGGCTAGCTAATCAAGCACTTACTAGGCTTTCTAGAAACATCCGTGCAGGTGTGTTGAGGCAAGTTGGAGCTAAAATCTGCAGGACACCGGCCCTCCAGGACCGAGTTTGGACACCCCTGTATTAAAGGGACAGTTCACCTACTCTGAAAAAAAAAAAAAACACTTTTGGTGTGGTAAGATCTGATAAACTTACTGTTATAGTTTTTACATTTTAATATTAAATGACGAGGATAACTAGAATATCCTAAGTGAAATATTTACGCATTTACTTGATGTAATTACAGTTTTTTACAGACGCTAAGACACATTTCTGGTCACTTTTTTTTTACAACTCTTCATATAATTCTCCTCACCGACTTTCAGCTTGGCAAAGCAGTTCAGTTCACATTTAAAATAATGCACTACAACTACCAAAACACTTGATTCAGGGCTCAAATAAACTTATTCTTCCAGGACACTAGCATATGTTGACAGCCCATAAACACACTTTGTCACCCACAAAACAATGAGCTTAAACACTGACAACATGCAGCATTACACAGTGTTTTCTTGTGTAAAACAAGGTCACGTCTCTGTTTATAACTGCAGTATGTGTTACTGGAATGAATCAGACGTGATGCAGAATTCCTCAATATTTTATGTCAATTATTTTATTTTATTTTTTTCACTGAGTAATTCCAGAATACAAGAATTTGTCTACACACCATCCACTGATACAGATACAACAGTCAAGCTGCGGTCACACTGGGCTTTTCCTCCCCATAGACTTCCATTCATACACATGCGAATGCGTCAGACCGGAAACGCAAGGTCATGCGTCAAGTTTCGCAGTTTGCTGCGGTGCAAAGTTCAAGCTTGGTGAACTCTGACCTGCGAAATCGCATCACTTGACTGCGTGAGACCAATCGAGGATCAAAACAGGACCTCTCTGGACAGAGATTTAAAGCATGGAGCAATCACTCGCTTTTTTGTATGTCTAATCTTGTTTAATCCCGCCCCTTTTCACAGCGCCGCACGACAGAATTTCGCACACACAAACTCTAGGGTGACCGCAGCTTAATGCGAATCAGCGCGGTCTTCTCCATTTGGACACACGTTCTCATCCATATCAAATCTTATGTCATCTAGGGCAATACACCTAGGAAAGAATCTTCTGGCATGCCTGATCCGTCCCTGGCAATCTTCTTCCTCTTTCAGCCACTTCTCTATTTCTGGCTGGGTCCATGTTTACATCCCAACACAAACCTATTCAGCAGTCTTCTCCTTTTGTAATGAAATTGAAAGAGTAACGCCTGTGTAGTTGTTCATCTACACTCTCAGAAATAAAGGTACAGGAGCTGTCACTGGGGCAGTACCTTTCCAAAAGATACATATTTATACCCAAAGAGTCCACAATGGTACCTCAAAGGTGCATATTTGTACCCAAATGTACCTAAAAAGTACCTTTGATGTACCATTATGGACCCTTCAGGAACAAATATGTATCTTTTGAAAAGGTACTGCCCCAGTGACAGCTCCTGTACCTTTATTTCTGAGAGTGTACAATGACAATCAGCGGTGGCTGGTTAAACGGCATTATTAGATGTGAAATATGTTTCAATAAGATATTGCTGATGAATTTTGCTGTCTTATTCAGTTGTGCATGATGTTATTGTGTTGAACAGAAGTTGAACAGTTTTATAAACAGTATGTAAGCACGTGCTAAATGTCCTGAACGTACACAGATTGCAGTTGTTGTGTCTGAGTGAGAAAAGACTTGATCAAATTTGAGAGATGTAGTCATTGAGTGCATTTTGTGCCAAAACAATGATAATTGATCCTCGGTTTAGCCCACAGAGACTTCTGCTGTGCTCACTGTGTCAAGAGACTTGCAAAAGTGACCTGAGTATTGAGAAATGTGTCCTATAGCGTCTGTAAAAACTGTAATGAAACGAGTGGAAAAAGCTAAATATTAATATTCATTTGCTTGTATGTGTAATTTTACCACATTTTTGGTGCTGTAAAATCTAATAAATTTACTGTCGTCATTTTTAAATAATATTAAAGGTCAAGCATAACTAGTATTTCCTAAGCAAAATATTTAATATTTACACATTTACTTGATATAATAATTGAAAAGAGTGGGAGGAGCTACATACGAATATTCATTTACCTGTAATATTTTAATATTTTCTAACTGTTGCAAACCTGCGGCGACACAGTGGCTCAGTGGTTAGCACTGTGGCCTCACAGCAAGAGGGTTGCTAGTTCAAGCCCTGGCTGGGCCAGTTGGCGTTTCTGTGTGGAGTTTGCATGTTCTCCCCATGTTGGTGTGGGTTTCCCCCACAGTCCAAATGTAACGGAGGCCAGCTAGTAAGTGCTGTGCAGGTAAGAGGCCGACAGACGCTAGAGGCCATGGTCTTTAGCTTCATTGGTAGAGCACCCGACTCCCATGCGGAAGGTCGCCGGTTCGATACCAGCTGGGTGGGTGTGAGTTGGGTGGTGTAGGACTGGCGGGGTTACACAAACACATGCACTATAGGGGAAATGAAGAAACTAAATAGATTGTAGTGTGTGAGTGTATGGGTGTTTCCCAGTACTGGGTTGCAGTTGGAAGGGCATCCGCTGCATAAAACATGCTGGATAAGTTGGCGGATCATTCCACTGTGGCGACCCCTGATGAATAAAGGGACTAAGCCAAAGGAAAATCAATGAATGAATGTTGCAAACCTAATTAGATATTTTACATGTGTCAGGCTTTACAGGGTTAATTAAATTTTACTATCTTATATCAAGTACAATTTATTTGTCAGTAGTACTTGATATAAGACAACATTTACTCAATTTTATCAAGTAAAGAGTTTTATTTTTTCAGTGTAAAATATATATATATATATATATATATATATATATATATATATATATATATAAATATATATATAAGTGGTTCCAAATCTTTATGAATTTCTTATTTCTGATGAACACCAAAGAAGGTTTTTTGACAATGTTAGAAACCCGAAACTGTTGACTTCCATAGTTATAAAAACAAATACTATAAAAGGTAATGGTTACAGGTTTCTAACATTTTTCAAAATACCTTCTTTTGTGTTTGACAGAAGAAAGAAACTCAAACATGTTTGGATAATAAGTGAAGAGTGAGTAAATGACAGAATATCAGTTTTGGGTGAACTGTCCCTTTAAGAAGCATCAGTTTACCACATATAAAGTGAGTGCGAAATCAAAATTTGCAATGTTTATTTTTCTTCATTCATTCATTCATTCATTCATTCTCTTTTCGACTTAGTGCCTTTATTAATCAGGGGTTGCCACAGCAGAATGAACTGCCAACTTATCCAGCATATGTTTTATGCCCAGATTATTTATTCACATTAGGAATAATAATATCAGCTAGCATGTAGCTCAGTGGTTAGCACTGTCACCTCACAGCAAGATGATCCCTGGTTCGAGTCTCAGCTGGGCCAGTTGACGTTTCTGTGTGGAGTTTGCATGTTCTCCCGGTGTTGGTTTCCTCCGGGTGCTCCGGTTTCCCCCACAGTCCAAACACATGCGCTATAGGGGAATTGATACACTAAATTGGCCGTAGTGTACGAGTGTGAATGAGTGTGTATGGGTGTTTCCCAGTGCTACGTTGCAGCTGGAAAGGCATCCACTGTGTAAAACATATGCTGGATAAGTTGACGGTTCATTTCTCTGTGGCGACCCCTGATTAATAAAGCAACTAAGCTGAAGGAAAAGGAATGAATGAAGACCTTTAATCAAAATCTGAGCATGTGCTTCCAAGGCGGACCTTCTGTTGAAGTCCACTTGATGACTTCCATAACAGCTGCATAGGAAATATTCTTAACCCCGCCCCTCTTACCATTAGATTGTTATGATGTGAAAAGTAAGCCCCGCCCCCTACTCAATATTCCGTTTCAGTTGGAAGTACATCAGCATACTGAAATAAAAGTCTCTGCAACTTCCGGATCACTCTGACTTTAAAGAGATGTACAGTGACCCCATTATGTGTTTACACTCACGTCATCTTCACTCATTATATAATAAAGTGTCTGACTCAGTGTGTCTGAAATGCTGAAGGACGCTCTTCTTCATCATGTTTGAAGCCAACAAAAAGTGTTTTGCTGAACAAAAAGCTCTTTTTACACAGATCCTGATTACAGGTTGTGCAAATGACCCTGAAAACAGAAACACACACCTCCTCCATCTTCATCATCATCATTATCTGAAAGCATCAATTTGCCAGAGAAACATCTCAGTCAAACTGAGGAAAATCATCTGTTCACTTTACACACACACATATACATACACACACACACACACACACACACACACACACACACACACTGGTGTCAGGTAATGGTCAGAAACACACGTATCACCATCTCCTCAACGAAACAAATCAGATCTGCTGTGTTATATACATTTTCGTACACAATCATGGCAGCCGCAATGATAATTGAGCATCCAGAGCTGCGCTGCTGAAATGAGAGAGCGAGTGAGCAGTAACCCGTGCTGCTGTAAAGACACACACTCATTAACACACAGATCTGATCAGTGTATGGCAGCAGTAGGAACACAGTGTCAGAGACGGTCAAATCTGTTATTAGCTCATTATCTACTTCAAGTCAAGCGTTTCCTGCACGTGGACTAGAAATGTGTGTGTGTCCAAATAATACGTTTTTTCTTCTGCTCTGTGCAGGGCTGGATTAACCAATGGGCATTATGGGCACAGGGGCCCCCGCGAGGGGAGAAAAAAAGCTTATTTTATGGTGCTATTTAGGCTAGGTGCAAATAGCACACCTCGTGGGACAGAGACTAAAAGGCACCAAACAGCAGCGCAAGTGGCGTAGCTCGTAAAGCGCATGGCAATATCTTTTGACACAGTCGATCATGAAGCCGGTTCGAATCCTGCGTCTGATAAACACGTTTTTCTTACCCCCCCCCACTACATATTAGATTTTGCCTACTCTTCATCACGATGAAGACAAGTAGGAATCAACAGTGTAATATGGAGGACTCAGATTCATAGAACTGGATTGGAGCAATAATATCCAGCTGCAGGCCTCCAGAACCACACACGTTTCAGGCACACACAATCCAGCACACACGATCTAGGCAAACCATATATGGTTACGACGGATGTTAATGTTATTAACGTCTTCTCGGACATCGGCATCAATATATATTTATATATACTGTTAATAAATATTGTACACTATAAACAATAGTGTTTACTATTTCACAGAGATTGCGATCTAGACAGGCGAATGGAGCGTTGTTTCTGATCGCCATTCAATATAATAGACTGAACAGTTTTCTATCAGTCATCATAGAGTCAATATAGCAGATACTCGTTTGCTGGCCTTGCTGAACGATCTAAATTGGACAGGTTTAATTTACATAATGGATTCATTTATAATGAAGAAATGATAGCAAGTTAATATAGGCAATAATACATCTTTATAGCATATAGCATATATTAATATTTACTCAAGCGATTTAATAGTATTTATTTGCTTAATTTTCTAATAACTTTTTATTAATGATTTCCCAATTCCCACATTAAATACTATAGTAATTTACAGTACGCAATATATTGTTTTTAAACCATAGTACTGGTAATTTGTTGTAATTATAGTTGCAATTAACAGTTGCTACAGTTTAGCTAAATATAATAGTTTATAATCAGTCAAGATAATCAGTTTATAACTATATTATATATTGTTTAAATGATTAACTATAGTAAATATTTTTAATGTGACACAATATTGTTTGCCTTTATATTTTACAACAAAGCCAAGTATGATAATATTAAGATCCTAAATCAATTTATTACACTTAATACTACTATTAGATGGTCTGTTATGTTTTCTTTGTGTATGTGGACACGTGAATAAAGTCATAAATGTTTAACCAATTATTTTTATTTACATAATTTGAGTTCCAAAACGGCACAGATGTTAAAATGATTGTTACAATAGAATAATGATATAATTACTGAAATGGGAAACCATATTTGTGAAATTCAATAGGTGGCGATAATGCTCCTAAGGAGTTAGTTAGTTACCATATATGGTTTGCCTAGAATGTGTGCGCTAGATTGTGTGTGCCTGAAACGTGTGTGGTTCTGCGGGTCTGCAGCTGGATATATCTTGATTGCAGAGGTGTTATATCCAAATAATATGCATTACAAGTTTGTAGAAGTTATACATTAAAAATACCCTTAAATATAAATGTTTAGTACTGCTTCAGTGAACTTAAGTATATTACAATCCATTAATTTTCACTAGCTGTATTAGCATTCTTATTCCAAAGTGTGCTTTAAATGCTTTAAAAACAAGTTCAATCTTTGTAGACTAGAAATATATGTAGGGGGAGAGCGGTTATAGTTGAAACACAGGGAGAGTTGTAACACTACCAATTCCACAAATCAGGGATAAGATAGGGGTCATGTAACACTTTCAGGTTCCTCAGGTTAACTTAACAATCACACATGGAGATTTTCCAGTCAGTCTTGCAATCTCTTCTGAAGCTACAACAGAAAATCGAATTCTGAGGTAAGAAAGTAAAAAAAAAATAACAAGATAATATTTAGTTTAGTTTAGTGCCGTTGTAGATGATGTTGTATGAGTTATATCAGGTCAAATTGTAATTTCTCTAGTAAAGAATGGTGTATCAACCTCCTGCTAATTTCAAAGCACCATGCTAATACAATAGCTAAACAATGGGTGACAGTGGCGGGGTAGGTTGAAACACGTGTTTTTAATGTATGCAAACACTTACACACACATACATATGAATGTGCACAAACAAATGCACTTGTGCATGCACAGACAAACACAATATGCACATACACTTCCAATATTCACATATGTTTTATTGTTGCAGTCATTTATTTACAATAAAATTGTCATTGTGGCATATCCCTACTAAAAAAACAGCCTAAACCAGCCTAGGCTGGTTGGCTGGTTTTAGCTGGTTGACCAGGCTGGTTTTAGAGGGGTTTTGGCCACTTCCAGGCTGGTTTTTAGCCGTTTCCAGCCTGGTCTTAGCTGGTCAGGCTGGAAAATGACCAGCTAAAACAAGCTTAAACCAGCTTGACCAGCCTGGTTTTAGCTGGACATAGCTGGATTTGGCTGGGCTCCCAGCCTGTGTAGGCTGGTCAAGCTGGTTTTAGCCGATCATCTTCCAGCCTGACCAGCTGACCAGGCTGGAAATGGCTGAAAACCAGCCTGGAAGTGGCCAAAACCCCTCTAAAACCAGCCTGGTCAACCAGCTAAAACCAGTCAACCAGCCTAGGCTGGTTTAAGCTGTTTTTTCAGTAGGGATCACTTGTAGTATGCTTAGTTTTTGTGCATTTTGCCTACATGTTACAACTTACCCCAGTGTGTATGTTACAACCTATACCCTATAGTGGAGTAGGATATAAGAAATGACCACTTTGTATTTGTCATCAGCTCACAAAGTCTGTGATATAGTTTAGGAAATTTAACATGGATTTTCCTACCACTGCTATGCTGATGATACCCAGCTATACCTCTCTTTTCACCCTGATGATCCCTCGGTTCCAGCTCGCATTTCAGCCTGCCTGTCAGACATTTCACACTGGATGAAAGATCCTCATCTTAACCTCGCGAAAACGGAAATGCTTGAAGTTTCTGCCAACCCGACTCTACACCATAACTTTTCAATCCAGATGGATGGGGCAACCATCACTGCATCCAAAATGGTAAAAAGCCTTGGATGACCAACTAAACTTCTCTGAGCACATTTCTAGAACTGCTCGATCTTGCAGATTCGCACTCTACAACATCAGAAAGGTCCGACCCTTCCTATCTGAACATACAGCTCAACTCATTGTTCAAGCTCTTGTTCTCTCCAAACTGGACTATTGCAACTCTCTACTAGCCGGGCTTCCAGCTAACTCTATCAAACCTCTTCAGCTGCTTCAGAACGCAGCAGCACGAGTGGTCTTTGATGAACCCAAAAGAGCACATGTCACTCCGCTACTCACCCGTTTGCACTGGCTGCCAGTTGCTGCCCGCATCAAATTCAAAGCTCTGATGTTTGCTTACAAAGTGACCTCTGGCTTTGCTCCTTCGTATCTGCTCTCACTTCTGCAGATATATGTGCCCTCCAGAAACTTGCGTTCTGTGAATGAACGTCGCCTCGTTGTTCCATCCCAAAGAGGGAAGAAATCACTTTCCCGAACTCTCACATTCAATCTGCCCAGTTGGTGGAATGAACTCCCTAACTACATCAGAACAGCCGAGTCACTTGCTGTCTTCAAGAAACGACTAAAAACGCAACTGTTTAGTCTCCACTTTCCTTCCTAATCTTAACTGCCTCTCTGGCTATACCACTAACTGTACTCTCTCTCTCTCTCTCTCTCTCAAAAAAAAAAAATAAAACATTACTAATGTTTTGCTTCTTAGACTTTACACACCTGAAAGTTGTCTATAGCACTTGTTCACTGCTGCTCTTATAGTTGTGTAAATTGCTTCCTTGTCCTCATTTGTAAGTCACTTTGGATTAAAGCGTCTGCTAAATGACTAAATGTAAATGTAAATTGTTGACGTTTGTAGTAGACAAATGTGGGTACTTTGCCTAAAAGTTTCAGTCTTGTAGCTAAAAAAAAAGGTAGTTTTAGGTGCTAAAGAAAAATTGTGTTACAATCATCCCTGGTCTCCCCTACTGTATTTCATTTTTTTAAAAAATGTGGGCTATACACTATAGATGAAATTTTATTTAAAAATATTATATTAACTTATTTTCTAATTCAACTATAGGGGGGCCAACATTCAGCTTGATATGGGGCCGACGGGACATTGTGCCCAGGGGCCTCTAAATTCTTAATCCGGGCCTGGCTCTGTGGCAGGAGTTTGATGAACAGTGACTGCTTCAGTTAAATAGATAAATAAATAAATGCTGCGCTTCTAATTTGTCTTTTAATATCCAAGCAAAATGTCAAAATCAGCATGAAATCCTTTAATTGCTGCATCTGTGTGTGTGTGTGTGTCTACTTGCGCTTGTGTGTGTCTTTTTGTGTGTGTGCAATTGTATTTGTTTGTTTGTGTGTGTGGATATGCATGTGCGTATAAGTGTGTGCACTGTGCATGCATGTGTTTGTGTGTATAATATCCCTACAACAAGTATATTAGTCAATTTAGACCTTGTGGGGACATTTTTTAGTCTCCATGAAGAAATCAGCTCATAACTCGGAGAGACTGAAGTATTTTGGAAGTATAAAACTGCAGAGTGTTTGCTGTGAGGGTTGGGTTTAGGGCTAGATAATATACCGTCTACACTGCAGAAACATCATTACAGCTATGGAGAGTCCCCATAAAGATAGCTGTACTAGTGTGTGTGTGTTAGTATGTGTGCGTGTGTGTGTGTGTGACAGAGATGGAGAGAGGACAGAGAGAAAGAATATATTTGGAGCTGTGAAATAGGGCAAAAAGCAGCGCTGCAGAATGTAATTAGGACAAGGTTATTGTGAGACTTTCTCAGGGACACACACCGATACCACCCACACACACACACACACACTCATAATCACACACACACATACACAGAGAAACAATCGAACACACAGAGAAATGCATTTAAACAAATACACACATACACATACTTACTGAAACACACACACACACATTTACAGAGAAAACTCACATACACAGAGAAACAATCACGCACACACAAACAGAGATACACACTCTGGGGCTCTCGTAAACGCACATTTACACACAAACACACATGTACACAACACACGTAACCATATCCTCAATTACAGGAAAACAGACATGCACACATAACAATACACTATGTGTGTGTGTGTGTGTCTGCGTACATGTTTGCATGTGTGTGTGTGTGTTTCTGTGTGTGCCTGTTTGTGTACAGTATGTGTATATGTGTATGTCTATGCATGCATTTGTTTGGGTGTGTGTCTGTGTGTGTGTGTGTGTGTGTGTGTGTGCATGTTTCTGTGTGTGGCTGTGTGTGTACAGTATGAGTGTATGTGTGTGTGTCTGTGCATGTATTTATGTAAGTCTGTGCATGTGTGTGTGTGTTTGTGTGTGTTAGTATCTGTGCATGTTTATGATTTTTTTTGCATGTATGTGTGTGTGTGTGTGTGTGTGTGCATGTTTTTGTGTGTGGCTGTGTGTGTACAGTATGCGTGTGTGTGTCTGTGCATGCATTTGTTTGTGTGTGTGTCTGTGCATGTGTGTGTGTGTTTGTGTCTGTGCATGCATGCATTTGTGTGTGTGTGTGTGTGTGTGTGTGTGTGTACGCACTTATGTCTTTTGTGTGTGTGTGTGTGTGTGTGTGTGTGTGCGCACTTATGTCTTTTGTGTGTGTGTGTGTGTGTGTGCGCATGTGTGTGCGTGTTTCTGTGTCTGTATAGTATGTGTATATGTGTGTGTATAGTATGTGTACAAGTTGTTTGTGTTTGTGTCTGTGCATGTGTGTGTTTGTATGTGTGCACTTATGTATATTTTTGCATGTGTGTTTGTGCATGTATGCGTGTGTCTCTGTGTGTTTTTATGTGTGTGTGTGTGTGTGTGTGTGTGTGCACTTATGTATATTTTGTGTGTGTGTGTGTGTGTGTATGTATGTGTGTGCATGTGTGTTTGTGTCTGTGCATGCATTTGTTTGTGTGTGTGTCTGTGCATGTGTGTGTGTGTGTTTGTGTCTGTGCATGTGTGTGTTTGTATGTGTGCACTTATGTATATTTTTGCATATGTGTGTGTGCATGTATGCGTGTGTCTGTGTGTGTGTGTTTATGTGTGTGTCTGTGCACTTATGTATATTTTGTGTGTGTTTGTGTCTGTGCATGCATTTGTGTGTGTGCATGTGTGTGCACTTATGTCTTTTGTGTGTGTGTGTGTGTGTGTGCGGATGTGTGTGTGTTTCTGTGTCTGTATAGTATGTGTATATGTGTGTGTGTCTGTGCATGCAGTTGTTTGTGTGTGTGTCTGTGCATGTGTGTTTGTCTGTGTACACTTATGTAAATTTTTGCATCTGTGTGTGTGTGTGCACTTATGTATATTTTGTTTGTGTGAGTGTGTGTATGTGTGTGTGTGTGTGTGTGTGTGTGTGTGTGTGTGTGTGTGTGTGTGTGCGTGTTTCTGTATGTGTATATGTGTGTGCATCTGTGCATGTGTGTGTGTTTGTGTCTGTGCATGTGTGTGTTTGTGTCTGTGCATGCATTTGTTTGTGTGTGTGTCTGTGCATGTGTGTGTGTGTGTGTTTGTGTCTGTGCATGTGTGTGTTTGTATGTGTGCACTTATGTATATTTTTGCATATGTGTGTGTGCATGTATGCGTGTGTGTGTGTGTGTGTGTGTGTGTGTGTGTGTGTGCGTGCTTGCATGTGTTTTTGTGTGAGCGTATGTGCGTTTGTGTGTGTATGTGCATGTATGTGTGTGTGTGTGTATTTTGTACATAATCAGTTATAATTATTGATCAAGTTTTCTTTTACAAGTAAAACCCAAAAACAAGCACTAGTAAAATACAGACTCAAATCTCACACCGCAAAGTCAAAAACGATTAATTAGCAATGAGAAAGATGCAAAACTAAAATAAACGTGATGCTATCTGATGCAACAGTAACAACAACAAACAAAAAAGGTTGAAAAGAAAACATATTAAGCCAAAAACTAAACCTGCAGTGCAGCATTCATCATTTTCCTGATTTGTTAGCAGAAACCGCTTTATACTGAAAGCCAAACTCTCCGAAAACACACCGATTTACTGTCAAACTAAAACATGCTTACTTTTAATCAGCTGCAGCTCAGTCTGAATTACTAACATTTTACAGAAAGAGCCGAACGAAGACCATCTTATATGAGCAGCTGAACAAAAAGCTGATTTATTTCTCAAGTGTTTAATAATGTAATCCGATACAAGGTCAAAGCAATTATTTCATTGAGATAATAATGAGCTCTCTCACAGAGGCCGTGTTTGCATAATGTGCTCGCTGTGGAAATGAAGAAGGAGCATCTGAATTTTAAAGTCCAAATGTAAGGTTTTAATGCAATCGGTGTGCGATGGAGCGTTTGACATCAGCTGAAAACACAAGGCTCAGGTGAACACAGAGGACGAGAGGGGGAACTTTACACCCAGAGAAGCTAACAGTTGACACAATATGGACAGTGATTTAAATGCTTTATATTTTTGTGTTAGTTTTCAATAGTGTTATTTAAACGCACTAAAACAATATACATTTACTTGATTGGCAAAGCACATACAACTGCTAAAATGACGAACAATTAAAATACAACAATTTTTAAAAAATAAAATAAAATAAAACAAAATGAAACATTAAATTAAATTAAAACACACTAACAAACAAATAAAAAAAATTAATTAATTAATTTAAAACTGCTAAAAAGATGAACAATTAAATTGTCAACTAAATGAAAAAAATTATTAAAATTAAAAATATATAATAAATTAAAACAAACTAACAAACAAATTAATAATTTAATAAATTAATTTAGATGTTTAAAACAGCTAAAAAGATGAACAATTAAATATACAACTAAACTTTGTAAAAATTTAAATAAATTAAATTAAATTAAAACTAAATAACAAATCAATAAAATAATTAATTAATTTAGATATTTAAAACTGCTAAAAGATGAACAATTAAATTTTCAACTAAATTAAAAAAATATAAAATTAAATAAAATAAAAAATATATATTAAATTAAAACAAACTAACAAACAAATAAATAATTTAATAAATTAATTTAGATGTTTAAAACAGCTAAAATGATGAACTATTAAATATACAACTAAACTTTGTAAAAATTAAAATAAGTTTAATTAAATTAAATTAAAACTAACTAACAAACAGACAAATGAACAAATAATTATTTTACATATTTAAAGCTGCTAAAAAGATGAACAATTAAATATACAACAAATTTTTAAAATATAAAATAAAAAATAATAAATAAATAAATAAATAAATAAATAAATAAATAAATAAATAAATAAATAATAAAATAAATAAATAAATAAATAAAATAAAATCCACGTTACAAATAAAGAAATTAATTAATTAATTTAGATATTTAAAACTACTAAAAAGATGAACAATTAAATATACAGCTAAACCTTTTAAAAATAAAAATAAACAGTTAACTAAAATAAAAAAATAAAATAAAAATAAAATGAAATAAAAACAAACTAACCAACAAATAAATAAATAAATAAATGTACATATTTAAAACTGCTTAAAAGATAAACTATTAAATATACAATAAAATAAAATGAAAAGCAAACTAACAAATATATATACATTATTTAATAAAAAAATATATAATAATAATAATAATAATAATAATAATAATAATAATAATAATAATAATGACAATAACAATAATAATAACAACAACAACAACAACAATAATAATAATAATAATAATAATAATAATAACAATAACAACAACAACAACAACAACAACAACAACAATAATAATAATAATAATAATAATAATAATAGTAATAATAATAATAACAACAACAACAACAACAACAACAACAACAACAACAACAATAATAATAATAATAATAATAATAATAATAATAATAAAAATAATAATAATAATTATAATAATCTGCCAATTGGGGTCAGAAAAGATCAATAAAATCAGTTCACAAAAATTAAGTCAATTCATTATATATATTATAATTCATTATATATATCATATATTATCATATTTTTGTTAAGTTGTTTTTATTGACTTTTTAAAAAACAAACAATACATTTATTAAGTATTTATGCTTGAATAAAAAGAAAACAGTTTAACTATGAATAATTTTTTATGAATTTTTTATGATTTTAAGCATAAAATGCTATTTATATAATTTTAGCTCTCTGAATGATCTTTTCCCCCCAAATAAACATTTTCCATGCATAATTTTATTTTAGTAAAAGTATATTGATTTAAGAACATTTTGCACTTAAAAATAAAACAAAAATACAGGGAAATGTAGAAAAACACACACATTTATATATAGCACTGTTAATATAGCACTGCATTTACACAAAAAGCCAAAGTAATAACCATGCTGCTATTTTACGGGTGTAGCTGACAAATAAAAAATTAAAATAAATAAAAAACACACTCACATTTGTAGGTCATCCTAACTCACTGCACCAAACCCAGCAGGTGAAACTTCCTGTTGAAACAACACACATTAAAATAAGTCATTAGCATATATGCAAAACAAACACAGCTCATTATTAATTCATGAGTCTGATGGTGGTACATCATTTAGAAATGACTGAACGGTTTCTAAAAATCAACACTGCTGCTGTCCTGGGACGCTTTGGATGTTTTATGGATGAATAATGGGAATACAATCCGTCCGCACAGAACAGTGTCATCATCTTTACCTGTTTATCTATGAGCTCACTGTCATGCATATTTAATACAACATCACAACGCCTTCAGGACATCCAGTTATATGAAGATACTCTGTAACACACACAGTATCCATGCTTATCTCTCTATAGAACAAAACAATATTAAAATACATGTGTGTTGCTTGTGTGTGTGTGTGTGTACGTGTGTGATTGCAGCTGGTCTTACTCAATTCCTAATTAATCCAATCCATCATCTCACAGACTTAATTATGTCACAGATGCAAAAATGATTACAAGGTCAATGTGACGATAAGAGACTCACACAACTGATGGGCCTTTGTCTGTTCACATTAGGGCGGAGCTATCACTCCATTAGGGCGGAGCTATCAGTCATTTAGGGCGGAGATCTCAATCTATCAGGGCGGATCTATCAGCCTTTAGGGTGGTGCTATCAGTTATTTAGGGCGGAGCTATCAGTCATTTTGGGGCGGAGTTATCAGTTATTTAGGGTGGAGATATTGGTTATTTAGGGTGGAGCTATTAGTAATTTAGGGTGGATCTATCAGTCATTTAGGGCAGAGCTATCAGTTATTTAGGGTGGATCTATCAGTCATTTAGGGTGGAGTTATTAGTAATTAAGGGTGAAGCAATCAGTCATTTAGGGCAGAACTGTCAGGTCATTAGGCAGGTGCTACCAGTCCTTTTGGGCGGAGTTATCAGTAATTTAGGGTGTAGCTATCAGTCTTTTAGGGCGGAGCTGTCCATCCATTAGGGTGGAGCTATCAGTCATTTAGGGTGGGGCTATTAGTCATTTAAGATGGAGCTATTCATGCATTCTGGGTGGAGCTATCAGTCAAATAGACTGGGGTTATCAGTCATTTAGGGCGGGGCTATCAGTCATTTAAAGCAGAGCTATCTATCCATTAGGGTGGAGCTATCAGTCATTTAGGGCTGGGCTATCAGTCATTTAGGGTGGAGCTATCAATAATTTAAGGCAGAGCTATCCATTCAATTAGGTGGATCTTTCAGTCATTTAGGGTGGAGCTATCAGTCATTTAAAGCAGAGCTATCCATCCATTAGGGCGGAGCTATCAGCCATGTAGGCTGGGGTTATCAGTCATTTAGGGGAGATGGGCTGTCACTCATTTAATGCGAAGCTATCCATTCGTTAGGGTGTAGCTATCAGTCATTTAGGGTGGGGTTATCAGTCATTTAGGGCAGGGCTATCAGTCATTTAAGGCGGAGCTATCCATTCATTAGGGTGGAGCTATTAATCATTTAGGGTGGGGCAATCAGTCATTTAGGGCAGGGCTATCAGTCATTTAAGGCGGAGCTATCCATTCATTAGGGTGGAGCTATTAGTCATTTAGGGTGGGGCAATCAGTCATTTAGGGCAGGGCTATCAGTCATTTAAGGCGGAGCTATCCATTCATTAGGGTGGAGCTATTAGTCATTTAGGGTGGGGCAATCAGTCATTTAATGCAGAGCTATTAGTCATTTGGGGTGGAGCTATCAGTCATTTAAGGCAAGGCTCTCCATCATTTAGGGTGGAGCTATCAGTAATTTGGGGTGGAGCAACCAGTCTATTAGGAAGGAGCTATTATTTAGGATTGAGATATCCATTCATTAAGGCGGAGCTCTCAGTCAAAAGTACTATCAGTTGTTTAGGGCAGTACTATCAGTCATTTAAGGTGGTACTATCAGTCCTTTGGGGCGGGGATATCAGTCCATTAGGGTGGAGCTATCAGTCATTTAGGGTGGAGCTGTAGGTCCTTTAGGGCAGGACTATCAGGGTGGGTCTCTTTTCTGCCCTCCTTTCATCCATTCATCAATCTTCTTTCATTTTGTTAGCAATGACCATCTTCCAATGAGCCAATTGGCCCTGAAGGACAAAACCATGCACCACCCTACATTTTGTTTTCTCGTTTCAGGAGTATTTCATGTGGATGTACGTCAAGATGTAAAAACGACAATCTTAGCTTCCATTTCATGCTGACTTTAACATTTGACTATTTGGTAATCATACGCTGTTAGTTTATAATGTCACATCGCCATCTACTGGCCAGAATACAGCGGTTCACAGATCTGTGTGAGCGGGGAACACTTTCACAACTTTTTAAAATGTTTTTGTTTTCAGTACACTGTGCAAATGTACCCTAATGCTCAAACACTTTTGAGACGCTCATGTACTAAAGGAAATACCTTTGCATTTTTAAAGTAACCCATTACTAACATTTTAATGAACTGAGTTTGTGGCACATTTTGGCTGAAAGCGCCGCTCGGGAACTGCTGAACGGTGCTGCAGTGTGTGTTCGGTGTCTCTGCAATACAGAACGACTTTTTAAGGCCACACTGTACGACAGCAGCAAGAACAAATTGCATTCATATATTGAATATTTATTTTTGCATTAAAATTCCATGTCAATTCCATGTAGGCGCTCTGAGCTTTCCACGAACAGCCACAGAAGGAATCTTTGAAAGCATCACACATTATGTCCATGTACTACATCTGAATATTTCAGGGCGGTTGTCACATCCTTTTAAGGAGTCTAAAAAGACGTGATTTTTTTTTAAAGCACAGTGGCCTGTTTCACTTATACTGAGCACTTACAAACCATTTGGCTTGAGCTCAATGATTCTAGTGTAATAAAAGAGAGCTGTGCTTTATACTGAATGAAATCAACTACAAACAAGACTCAAAGAGATGTCAGACTCCTCCACCTTCTGCTCCTCTAATTGGTGCTTGAGTTTTTCAGAAACTGTAGCACTTCCATTTCTTTCTATAAGCAGAATAAATGAAGCAATACAGAGGAATTGTATTAGGGGTGCAATTGATTTCACTGCAAATTGATTACTGTTTAATTAAATTACTTATCCACTGAAAAAGTAAAGTAAGGGATTATTTTTTAAAAAAGGAACTTAATTATGGTTATTATTATAATTCACTTGGCTTAAATACTGCAAACTAATTCAACAATAAATGACTTCAGAGATGTAGTGGAATAGTTTTTTTGTTGGACAAATATATTGTGTATCTTTACTGTAAAATATACAGTAATTTTCACAATTCAACTTTAAATTACAGTAACATACCGCAAAACTGTCCTACAGTAAAATACAGCTCATATTACAGTTCAGTTTGACAGCAACTTACTGTAAATCAATTATAGCAAAAATACTGTATTTACATTTACAGCACCATTTCCCTTGCTGTGTATTTACAGCATTGTATATCTTTTCTGTAAAATATACAGTAATTTTCACAATGCAAACTTTAAATTACAGTAACATACCGCATAACTGTCCTACAGTAAAATCCAGTTTATATCACAGTTCCGTTTGCCAATTACTCACTGTAAATCAATTATAGCAAAAATACTATATTTACATTTACAGCATTATTTACCTTGCTATGCATTTACAGTATTGTATATTTGTACTGTAAAATACAGTATTTTTCTAAATGTAACTTTAACAAACAGAACATTTACAGCCCCATTTACAGTATATGTGTTTACAGTACTGTATATCTTTATGGTAAATTACAGTAATATTCACAATACAACTTTAAAATACAGTAAAGCTACGGTCACACCGGGCTTTGTGTGTGCGAAATTCTGTTGTGCGGCGCTGCGAAAAGGGGCGGGATTAAACAAGATGATTAGACATTTAAAAACGCGAGCGATTAAAAATGCGAGCGTAAATGTTTTACATTTCTGTCCAGAGAGGTCTTGTTTTGATCCTCGATTGATCTCACGCAGTCAAGTGATGCGATTTCGCAGGTTAGAGTTCACCAAGCTTGAACTTTGCACCGCAGCGACATGCGAAACGTGACGCATGACCTTGCGTTTCCGATCTGACGCATTTGTGTGCGGATGAATAGAAGTCTATGGGAAGAAAAGTCAAGTGTGACCGCAGCTTAACACTGCATAACAGTTCTACAGTAAAATTCAGTTCATATTACAGTTAAATACTGTGTAATTTACAAAAATCATTAACAGTGTAATATGGAAGCATTCTTCAGTACATCATCTTCTATAACATAAACAGAAGAATTCAACTCAAACAGGCTTGCAATGAAATGAGTGGAAATTTAATTTTTGGGTGAACTACACTCAAAAAATCACGTATGGTTTTTGTTCAAACTACTTCTTTAAAATGAGCTGAATTAACAAAATTCTCGAGTTTTTTTTAGGGACAACCTAATTGTTTTATGTTCAATCCACTTAGATTTGTCAAAAGTAATAAGTTAACTTAATTCAGACATGTTTTCCCAACACAAATCGATTAAGTAAACTCATTCATTTTCTTTTCGGCTTAGTCCCTTCATTAATCAGAGGTCGCCACAGCGGAATGAACCGCCAATTTTTCCAGCGTATGTTTTACATATACAGCTTTAACTCACCCTTCCAGCTGTAACCCATCACTGGGAAACACCCATATATACTCTTTCAAACACATACACTACGGCTAATTTAGCTTACCCAACTCACCTATAGTGCACGTGTTTGGACTTGTAGGGGAAACCGGAGCACCCGGAGGAAACCCACACGAACATGGGAGAACATGCAAACTCCACACAGAAATGCCTACTGACCCAGCCGGGGCTTGAACCAGCGACCTTCTTGCTGTGAGACGATTGTGCTACCCACTGCGCCACCGTGACACCCCAATTAAGTTAACTATTTATAATTAAGTGGATTGAACATAAAACAATTAAGTTGTCCCCACAAAAAACTCAGAAATTGTGTTGTTTTAGCTCATTTTAAACAAGTAATTTGAACAAGCAGCAAAATATTATTTTTTTTGCATGCATATCCCTTTAAGCATTATGCAATTGTCTGGAATTTTACTCAGTCAGAAAGTGTATTTCTTTTACAGAAGTTTTGAGATTGTCCCAGAGATGGGTTGCAGCTGGAAGGGCATCCACTGCGTAAAACGTGCTGGATAAGTTGGCGGTTCATTCCACTGTGGCGACCCCGGATTAATAAAGGGACTAAGCCGAAAAGAAAATGAATGAATGAATGAAGTTTTGAGATCTCCAGCTGAAGGTTTGATCTGAGTGAGTGTCTGACCTGAGATCAGCTCAATGTTGTTCTGCATCTCCAGCTGTCCTGAGGCTCTGCTTGCTTCAAAGATTGCACTTTTGAACTTTGACCCCCCTCATGTCAGATTCTGTCAGATGAATCTCTGCTCTGCAGGGAATAAAACTACTTTTTTTTGCTTCCTAATCTTCTGATTATCACAAAACTGTCAGCAAATATAAAAGAGCAAGGATCTCAACTTTTTTTTTTTGAACAGGGACTGAAGCCATTATGGTTATAATTACTGTTATATAATAAACTTGCATCACAATTATGTACGATGTACTTATTGCATTTATATTTCATTGCAGAACACTTATGGGGCTATTAAGATGGGATATGGGTGTTGGCGCAAGTGGTGTAGTGGTTAGTGCATTGACACATGCACTCTGGTGCTCACGGCGACCCGAGTTCAATTCCACCTCGTGGTCCTATGCCTCTCTCCTCTCTCTGCTCCCCATGCTTTGCTGTCAGTAGTCTTTACTGTCCTATCAAATAAAGGTGAAAAACCCAGAAAAAATTCTTATAAAAAAAAAAGAAAGATGGGATATGGGTAGTTTTAGGGACAGGTTTGGTGGTATGGGTGGGTTTAAGGTGTAAGAAATGAGTCAACAGTGTGTTTACAGATGTTTGTCAGCAGCTAGCTCTCTGCAACTCTCACATGGTTGCTCACTGAAGCTAAGCAGGGCTGCGCCCGGTCAGTACCTGAATGGGAGACCACATGGGAAAGCTAGGTTGCTGCCAGAATTGGTGTTAGTGAGACCAACAGAGGATGCTCAACCTGTGGTTTGTGTGGGTCCTAATGCCCCAGTATATTGATGTACTGATGAGATGTAAAAAAAATCTCAGGATGTCCTTTGAGAAGGAGTAGGGGTTTAATCAGTGATGTAGTGGACGGACCCTCACCTCAACTACTTAAAACCCCATACCCCTCCCCGCTCTTCACTTCTGTAGGGTGGGGGATGCCTGCTTTAACTCTTGTGGGGTGGACCCAAGCGTTTTGCGATCCGCACCTAGGTTTAATCCTGGCCAAATTTGGCCACCGGCCTCTGTCCATCATGGCCTCCAAACCATCCCCATATAATTATTGGCTTCATCACTCTGTCTCCTCTCCACCAATCAGCTTGTGTGTGTTGTGTGGTGTGCTGTCTGGCGCAACATGGCTGCTGTGGCGTCATCTAGGTGGATGCTGCACACTGGTGGTGCATGAGGAGATTCCCTCCAAAAAATTTATAAAGCGCTTTGATTGCCCAGAAAAGTGCTATATAAAAGTGAGGAATAATTATTATTAATTACAGATGTAATTACATACATGCAAATAATTAAAAAAATAGATACACTTGCACTGTTAGACTTTGCTTAAACTTTACAGTTATTTACCGGTAAAATACCACAGACATTCTTTACTGTTCACTGCTGTAAAATGCATTGCATTGTGGGTCATTTTACAGTAACTATAACTATTACTGTAATCAAAGTAATCAAGTCCTGCTACTGTATTAATTAACGAAAATTAAAAAGGTATTAATTAGCATCTTGAATCACAAAATGTATTTAAAATAGATTGATGAATGAAAATTACTTTTGCAAACCATTTCAAATGGATTTAAGAACAATGAACAATAGAAAATACTGTTGATTAGCTGACTTCGTCACCGGAATTAATTAAATTCAGTAGTATATACTAAAGATAAAGGTTTTGCACTGCTAGTGTAAAATTTAAATAAATGACAGTACAAGTATTGTAAAAAATTGACACACTGTAAAATCAAATTATGGCATTTCACCATTAAAAGAGGTTTCTGAAAGGCTATTTTACTGCAAAATGAAATTGCGGGTCAAACGGTGAATTAAATTTACAGGTAAATTACTGTAAAGGGGCAGTAAGTTACCGCAAAAATACAATAAAATGTCGAACAGTGTGGAAATCATTCATTCATTTTCTTTTTGGCTTAGTCCCTTTATTAATCTGGGGTCACCACAGCGGAATGAACCGCCAACTTATTTAGCATATGTTTAATGGAAGCGGATGCCCCTCCAGCCGCAACCCATCTCTGGAAAACATCCATACACACTCACTCACACACATACACTACGGCCAATTTAGCCTTCACAGAAACGCCAACTGACCCAGCAGAGGCTCGAACCAGTGACCTTCTTGCTGTGAGGCGACAGCACTACCTACTGTGCCACTGCGTCGCCTGTGGAAATGATCGCATTTTCAAAGACTTTAAATTCGTTTGCAGTGCCAAAATGTTCATGTAAAACATGCAGGGTTTCACACAATTCCTTCATGCTGTCCCAACACACATCGATTAAGTTAAGTTAGTCGTTAGTCGTGGATTTAACATAAACATTTTAAGTCTGTGTTAGTTTAACTGTGTTAGTTCAACTCATTTTATTCACGTAGTTTTAACAAGCCGACCCAAAACTAAAATTTTAAGTGTTATTCATTCATTTTCCTTCAGCTTAGTCTCTGATTTATCAGGAGTCGCCACAACAGAATGAACTGCCAACTATTCCAGTTTTACGCAGTGCATGCCCTTCGAGCCGCAACCCAGTACTGGGAAACACCCATACACTCTCACATTTACACACACACATACACAGTCATACACTACGGCCAATTTAGTTCATCAATTCCCCTATAGCGCATGTGTTTGAACTGTGGGAGAAACCGGAGCACTCGGAGGAAACCCACACCAACATGGGGAGAACATGCAAACTCCACACAGAAATGCCAACTGGCACAACCGGGACTCGAACCAGCGACCTTCTTGCTGTGAGACGACAGTGCTAACCACAGAGCCACTCAGTGTTATTGTCATGTAAACCAAAATCATAAAAAGTTTGATATTTTTTGTGCTGAAAACATTGTCATGTAGATGGCCCGTAAATGATGAACTAATCCTCATTAAACCACACAGCAGTCACTCTAAGACCCACAGTCCACAGAGAAACAGCCTCTTCTGCCCTCAGCTCCTGGACTCAATGATATCACAATGATAACTACATCAAAAAGCAAATTCGCCCTCCAGAAAAGTCTTTGTTCTGCTCTCTAATTTGGCCTCCTGATATCAGTGGAGTTGTTCCTGGCCTGCGGTGCATTAAAAATCCTGCCCTCCGATGCCTAAAACACAAGATCAAATAATACAGCACTGCCCAGCTGCATCTTATTTCATCTCTTTCTCAGCCCTGAGCACAAATATACACATTGCAGGAGCATTTACTTCTGCACATACATAGTTTTTGCATGCTGGTCTGTTATTTTGGAGACGTTTTGCAGAGGAGTATTCTCTGCTCACCAAGGCTGCATTTATTAGGTGAAAAATACCAAAAAATCTGGAATATTCTGAAATATTATAACTTAAATATGTTTTTTTTCTATTTGAATGTATGATAAAATGCAATTTATTCATGGGATACAAAGTACATTTTTTATTTTTTGCATTTTAAAATTGAGTATTTAGGAGTCTTCAGAGTGACGTGATCCTACAGAAAGGATGGCGATATATTAAATTGTAAATTGATAAAAAATAAAATAATTAATTTCATTATATTATATTGTTCAATTTAATATATCACAATGCTTATTCTAATACAATCACAATTATAATATAATATAATATAATATAATATAATATAATATAATATAATATAATATAATATAATATAATATAATATAATATAATATAAAATAATGTTACAGGATGTTTCCTGGTGATGGGTTGCGGCTAGAAGGGCAACCGCTGCGTAAAACAAAATGCTGGATAAGTTGGCGGTTCATTCCGCTGTGGCGACCCCAGATTAATAAAGGGACTAAGCCGACAAGAAAATGAATAATATTACATTTTATTAACTAATAATATATATTTTTATTTACTTTTCATATATTGCAATTTCATATATCACAATGCTTATTATAATATAATCACATTTATATTATAATATATTTTAAATAAAGTAATAATATTTATTTACATTTTTTTATTTATTTTTAATATATTACAATTTAATATGTCACAATGCTTATTATAATATACAGTGGGTAGCACGATCGCCTCACTGCAAGAAGATCGGCTGGGTCAGTTGGCATTTCTGTGTGGAGTTTGCATGTTCTCCCCGTGTTGGCGTGGGTTTCCTCCGGGTGGTCCGGTTTCCCTCACAAGTCCAAACACATGCACTATAGGTGCATTGGGTGAGCTAAATTGTCCATAGTGTATGTGTGTGAATGAATGAGAGTGTATGATGTTTCCCAGTACTGGGTTGCAGCTGGAAGGGCATCCGCTGCGTAAAATAGTTCATTTGCTGCGGCGATCCCAGATAAATAAAGAGACTAAAGCCTGGTTTATACTTCTGCATCAAGTGATTGGCGTAACCCATGGTGCATGCCTTGCGCGTTGCCGTGCATTTACGCCCCATTTACACGGGGCGTCAGCGTTAATGCTTCCCATTCACATTGAATGGGTTACGCTAAGCGATGCCGAACTGAATTGTACATCCATCAGTGCTGCTTCAGCGGCATTGCTCGCTGCAGAAGTTGGGGATTTCTCAACTTTTCAAGCGACAACGGAAGCATCAGCCAATCAGATATCTTTATGCAAATACCCCAGCTCAGACAGTAGCCAATTGCGGACTAATTTCAGTGGCTGACGCTGCTTTGACAATTGCGTCAGTCCCAACTTCAGACCAGCCCTCGGTCAAGCGCTGACACTGAAGCCCCGTGTGAACACTTCTGCATTACACTTCTGCGTGCTGTTTGTGTTGCTTTGCAATAACACTTCCAAAACACTAACTGGCAATGAGGTTTTTATGTTCCTCTGTGTCGAGTTTCTTTGCAGGGGCTTTGTTTTTTCTGAACGCTACCTTAATGTACAAGTAGCTAAAACTCGCTCATTCAGAGGCGGGAACTGGCGGACGTGCAACAACATTAATCATAAGGTAAACAAAAAACAAAAGTTTCGATCTGGAGCTCCTTCACGGGACTCGACACTTATAAACACTTGCTCCAACGGGTTTGGATTTTTATTTATTTTTAATATTTATTAAAATGTTATATATCACAATGCTATATTATATTATTTTATATTATATTATTTTATATAATATTATATTATTCATTCATTTTCTTGTCGGCTTAGTCAAATGCCAACTGACCCAGCTGAGGCTCGAACCAGCGACCTTCTTGCTGTGAGATGACAGCACTACCTACTGCGCCACTGCGTCGCCCCCTTATTTTATATTATATTATATTATATTATATTATATTATATTATATTATATTATATTATATTATATTATTTTTATTTATTTTATTTTATTTTATTTTATTTTATTTTATTTTATTTTATTTTATTTTATTTTATTTTATTTTATTTTATTTTATTTTATTTTATTTTGTTTATGCTTAATTATGTTTATATTTATATAAATTTTGCGAAAACCAGTTTCATTTAATCATTCCTTAATGAATAAGGAAGCATGCATAGAAATGTTTTTTAAACAGTCACTTTAAAACAATTTACTGCATATATTATATTAAAAATAAATATCATTAATAAGCAGCTTGTGTCATTCTGCATGGCCATCAAACAAACCAGAATAAACTGTAACGCAAAACAAACATTATGCACAAGGTCACAGGCATCCCCACACAAAAATATCCTGCAAAATTAGTTTCAAATTCCCCTCATACGCAAAATAAACATCATTCTGAACAAAAAGAGGAAAGGGATCTGTTGAGTCCGCTGTAATCTCATTTACAATCCATCTCAGTCTGTCAGAAAAGATGAAGTAGACTGTAGACATGCGGGATTTAGATTAATAGTACAGAAAAACCCACAACAAAATAGATGAAATAAAAAAGCTGAAATATCTGTGATGTCTCCTGCTGTGTCTAAAGAGATTAAATCGCTACAAGATAAAGCTGACTCCGGGTCAAGCTGGAGGACAGAAACCAGCAGAAAATACATACTGACACAAACTATTCATCAAACTTCATTCATTCATTCATTTTTCTTTCAGCTTAGTCTCTATTTCAGATGTCACCACAGAGGAATGAACCACCAACTTATCCAGCATATGTTTTATGCAGTTGATGCCCTTCCAGCTGCAACCCAGTACTGGGAAACACCCATGCACACTCATTCACACACACACACTCATACACTACGGTCAATTTAGTTCATCCAATTCTTTGGACTGTGGGGGAAACCGGAGCACCTGGAGCCAAACCCACGCTAACATGGGGAGAACATGCACACTCCACACAGAAATGCCAAGTGACCAAGCCGGGACTCGAACCAGCGATCTTCTTGCTGTGAGGCGACAGGGCTAACTTTAAAAAAACATTGAGAGAACATTCCGAGAACGTTCTCTGTTAGCTATAAGCATGTGTGCTTTTCAAAAGTTTTCCTGTATAAAGTAGGCCATGAAGCACACGACACTCAGAATCAGTTCACTCACTGTATACACAGTGCTGGCGGTCACGCTAAACACACACACACACAGAAGATCTGACAGTGTCCTGCAGCAGACCAGCTCAGATGAACATCTCAGAGGATTAGCATATAAACACAGGCACTCTCTCTTTTACTGGCTTATTTATTTATTCACAACAGATATCAGTCATGCTTCCCTCACAGTAATCTTCTTTTGTCCATGGGGTGCCTTTCTCAAATAACGACATAACTTGTGGCTGACTACTATAGTATGATGCATCGCTCGGGAAATAAACTATGTAGTGACATTACATTTGAACCACATTAGTTAATTTGTAAAACTTCTGTAACGATGCTCCTCAAGGGGACTGAGAAACAGAGGCCTTTTTATATATTACATTTTAGGGTTTCGGCAACCGGCGGAAACCCACACCAACACGGGGAGAACATGCAAACTCCACACAGAAATGCCAACTGACCCAGCCAAGGCTCGAACCAGCGACCTTCTTGCTGTGAGGCAATTGTGCCTACTGCGCCACTGTGACACCCCTAATTTAATTTTATTTAACCTACTTTGTCTATCTATTTATTTTTATCTGTTTTATTTATTTATTAGATTTATTTTAATTATTTTACCTGTTTTATTCATTAAATTACTATATTAATTTTATTTATTTCATTTTACTTATTTACCTTATTTTATTTATTTACTTTATTATTATTACTCTGTTTTTATTTATTTATTTACTATATTTTTAATAATTTTATTTATTTAATCTATTTTATTTATTTATTTTATCTGTTTTTATTTATTTATTTACTATATTTTTTATAATTTTATTTATTTAATCTATTTTATTTATTTATTTTATCTGTTTTTATTTATTTATTTACTATATTTTTTATAATTTTATTTATTTAATATATTTTATTTATTTATTTTATCTGTTTTTATTTATTTATTTACTATATTTTTTGTAATTTTATTTATTTAATATATTTTATTTATTTATTTTATCAGTTTTATTTATTTATATATTTACTGATTTATTTACTTTGTTTTATTTACTTATTATATTTGATTTATTTACTTTTATTTATTTACTTTTTTTATTAATTTATTATATTTATTGTATTTATTGTTTTATTTTTTTATTTACTATATTTATTTATTTTAATTATTTATTTAAATACTATATTTTATTTATTGAATTTAATTAATTGTATTTTATTTATTTTTTTGTTATTTATTTATTTAATCTATTTTATTTATTTATTTACTTTATTTTATATATTTATTAATTTTTTTTCTATTTATTTATTTGATATATTTTATTTATTCACTTATTTATTTATTTGTTTTTAAACCAATATAAATTTGAGTTATAGCTGTAATAAACAAATAGCTTATCTTGTTTTGTCCATGCTTTCCCTCCATACTCAGCTGAAACAAGGCATTTCTTTTCTTTTACAAATATTATTGCATATATTTAATATTTCTCTAATGCTGTAATCAAAGCATAAATCAACCAACAATAACATATAACAAAATAGCCTAATCTCATATCCAAAACGAAAAACAATGCTTTTTTGTTGCCTATAAAATTATCAAGAATGCATGATTATATGCTGTCATGGATTTGCAATCAAAAAATGTGATTATAATGGAAGTCAATAGGGCAAAAACAGCCCCCAACATAACCAAAGGGTGGTCAATTTGAACAATATTGTATAATTACATTGTAGAGGTGGAATTCAACCATACAAAATTGCTACGCGGTTTGCGTATGTACAAACTAAATTGTCCGTAGTGTAGGAGTGTGTGTGAATGAGTGTGTATGGGTGTTTCCCAGTACTGGGTTGGTGTTGGAAGGGCATCCGTTGTGTAAAACAAATGCCAGAATAATTGGCAGTTCATTCCGCTGTGGCGACCTCTGAAATAGAGACTAAGCTGAAGAAAAATGAATGAATGAATCATCAAACAACATTTAACAGCAAAACTTAGTTGGCTAATGATGTTTTTAGGAAACACACTGCAGATCCAGAGTCTTTGCTTGTCTCAGCAGCTTCTCATTGAAACACAGCGCTGCTGCCCGCTGGAAACACAATTACTGCTTACAAATTATAATTAAGACCAGCAGCTCGAGCGCAAATACATTCAATTATCAGAGAGAGTTTGATGCCACGAGGGACACATTTATGACCATTATAGCTGATCCTGTCACAGTGTGCAAAATCACCACCAACTGCAGGCTGAATCATGATTAAACTGTAATTGTCCACACAAGGGATATCAGCCAGATGCTTTACAACTGTGTAAACAATGAATCCTAATGCGCAAGGTTGTTTTTAATGGGAGTCTGAGGTAAGAGGACAAAATGAAGTATGATTAATAGAAGCTGTTAATAGAAGTTTTTGGAAGGACTTTCTTTTGATTTTTTTGTTGTCATTCATTGATTCATTGATTCATTCATTCATTGATTCATTCACTCATTCATTCATTTTCTTTTCAGCTTAGTCCCTTTATTAATCTAGGGTCGCCATAGCGGAATGAACTGCTATCTTATCCAGAATGTTTTACTCAGCTGATGCCCTTCCAGCCACAACCCATCACTGGGAAACCCATACACACTCATTCACACACATACATACACTATGGACAATTAAGCCTACCCAATTCACCTGTACCGCATGTGTTTGGACTGTGGGGGAAACCGGAGCACCCGGAGGAAACCCACACGAACGCAGGGAGAACATGCAAACTCCACAGAGAAACGCCAACTGACACAGCCAAGGCTCAAACCAGCGACCTTCTTGCTGTGAGGCGACAGCACTACCTTCTGCGCCACTGCCTCGCCCCTTTTTTCTTGTTGTTAATACAATTTAAATTAGCTTTAATTTATTATATTAAGTAATTTACTCACTTTACAATATGGGTTTATTAGTTAATGTTAGTTCATGTATTTATTAACATGAACTAATACTGAACAACACATATACAGCCTTTATTAATCATAATTCAACATTTACTAATGCATTATTATTAAAAATTAAATTCATGCTTGTTAACATTAGTTAATGCACTGCGAGTTAGCATGAATTAACAATCAACAACTTTATTTTCAATAACTAATGTTCACAAAGATGCAGAAATAAATATATTGCTCATTTTTCATGTTCGTAAATACATTAACTAATGCAACATTATCATAAAGGGTTAACATTTATTATTGTGATGCAATAATTATTTTTCAGCATCATTATTCCAGTTTTTATTACTCCAGTTATATGCTTATTTAAAACAATCACTATAATATTATGCTTTTTATCATTATTAATGTGGAAAACAGCTGTGATTCTTCATATTTTTGACAATTTTATTTTTCAGGAATGTAGTTTAAGTGTACATATTAAAACCAACATGATATATATTTTATGCACCACTTAAACCCATTCCTGCCCATTGGCAACCTTTGCCCCTTCTTTCCAGGCTGTGTGCACATCATTTCATTTTAATTCACGCTTTCAGGTTACGCATTTTACTTTAAATCAAAATAACCTTTATCTGCCATCAACATCTCTTCTATGATTGGTGTGTTTTTGATGCAAGGGGCGGGATCAAACTGTCACTCAAATGAATGCAATCAATGCACATTTACAAAATCAAGCCCTGCCAACATTTCGAGAAAGTTTTTCACTCAAAATAACACAAAAAAAGAACTATTGTATTAATTTCTATCGAAGTCAGCTCTAAGAATGATACGCTACTATACCTTTAAGACTTTAAACAGCAGATCTGTCAGGGCGGAGCAAGTTGACAAATACTGAATAGTTGTTGATAAGCAAATACAGCATATGCTAATGAGCCCATGATTCATAACCACCTTTTAAATATCTGAACGAGGAGTGTTTGAGTCTATTGAACATGCTTTAAGCGTGTTTTTTCATGCTATCTGTCCACACACAGCGTCTCCCAGAGGACAGCATCATTCAGGAGCAGGTCTGGACATGAAAAACAGCACACAATCACTGTGAAGCATGAAGAACAGACCCTGCATGTCTGTCTGATCACACTTCAGGAATATAGCACACAGAAATGAGATCTTTCTTATCGTATACCTATGCATATGTTGTATAACTTATGCTTAAACAATAAAAATTTATTCAGAATTTAAATTAAGTCAGAATTGAAAGATTTAAAGTCACAATTGCCTTTTTTAGCCCTTAACAAAAAATGAGACAGTTTAAAGATGTGAATTTATATTTGTGAGAAGAAACTTCATAAATATCAATGAATACGTGCAATGCAAGCTTTTGTTTTTTTTAAATCTGTTGGAGGGAAAAAAAAAGAGAAATAACCTCAGAATTATGAGATAAAGGTTGAAATTCATTCTTCGGTAAGAAATAAACACAATTTTAAAGCAAAAATCCAGAATTGTGGGATAATAAATTCAAAATTCTCTTCAAAATGCTAACAAAAAAGAAGAAAAAATTAATATGAAGTGTAAATACTCCCTTTTTAATGTTGCGAGAACAAAAAATAAAATAAGTAATTATAAAATTAAAGGACAAAATTATATTTATTATTTATTATTCATTTATTATTTATCTGTTTCTGACTTGTGTCATAAACCTTTTTTAAGTTATGCTGTACACACAAAAATCTTATATATATATATATATATATATTGTGGCATTGTTGTTGGTGCCAGATGGGCTGGTCTGAGTATTTCAGAAACTGCTGATCTACTGGGATTTTCACGCACAACCATCTCTAGGGTTTACAGAGAAAAAGAGAAAATATCCAGTGAGCGGCAGTTCTGTGGGTGCAAATGGCTTGTCAGAGGAGAATGGCCAGACTGGTTCCAGCTAATAGAAAGGCAATAGTAACTCAAATAAGCAGTCGTTACAACCGAGGTCTGCAGAAGAGCATCTCTGAATGCACAACACATCCAACCTTGAGGCGGATGGGCTACAGCAGCAGAAGATTGTTACCATTAGTACCAATTAAGCATTATGTCAGCGCCACAGCCTACCGGAGTATTGTAACGGACCATGTTGTACACTCTTTATGACCACAGTGTCTCCATCTTCTGATGGCTACTTCCAGGAGAATAACACGCCATGTCATAAAGCGCCAATCATCTCAGACTGGTTTCTTGAACATGACAATGAGTTCACTGTACTGAAATGGCCTCCACAGTCACCAGTTCTCAATCCAATAGAGCACCTTTGGGATGTGGTGGAACGGGAGATTCACATAATGGATGTGCAGCCGACAAATCTGCAGCAACTGCGTGATGCTATCATGTCAACATGGAGCAAAATCTCTGAGGAATATTTCCAGTACCTTGTTGAATCTATGTCATGAAAGATTAAGGCAGTTCTGAAGGCAAAAGAGGGTCCAACTTAGTACTAGTAAGGTGTACCTAATAAAGTGGCCGGTGAGTGTAAATAAATACTGTAAAACACAATTAATTCATGTTGTTCCAACTCAAATTAATTATGTTAATTGATTGTCACAAATTGAAGTGGATTGAACATAAAACTATTAAGTCGTCCCCTCAAAAAAAAAAATAAAATAAAAAAATAGTGTTGTTTCAGCTTATTTTAAATAAGTATTTTGAACAAGCAGCAAAAAAAAACAAACAAACAAACATATTTTTTGAGAGCTTGTGAGAAAAAAAACTCACAATTACGGTTTAAAATAACTCAGAACAGCAAGACAAAAAGTTATTAGTTTTCAATCTCTTTTTCTGCAGGTAAAAAACTTCCAGAATGAGTCATTCGACCTACTTTTACACTTAAATCATGTCATCTTCCATTATGTTCAGAAGATTTCAGCAACAAAAACGAATATGTCACGTCTAGAGTGAATGATTAAGAGTTAACCGGTGATCATCCAGAATGAAAGCGTGTGTGAAATGAATTCCAAGTAATTATTTTAATTTCCGAGAGCACTTTGAATAAACCATCAAACAAAGATCAATGTTTCTCAGAAGCCGTGTCAATATTTCATTAAAGCGTGACTCTGCTGTTTTCTGGCTCTACTCCATGCGTCTCTGCCAGCTCTTAATCAGACAAATTGCCTGTAGTTGTTGCTCGCTGGCTTCCCTTTAGCGGTGTTTATACGCTCATATATCAGGATTGTGGCCAGAGAAAGATAGTGTAGAAGATCTCGGCATCAGGAGGAGGTTCATTCGTCTGTCATGTTGAAGAACAGCAGTGATTCAGCAGAAATAAATGCTCAAGATCAGCGGCGTGACTCTCTTCTGTTTCATATGGAGATCCACACACTGAACAACTGAGAAACTGCAGAACGCAATAGTGAAAACCTTCACTACACTGTAAGAAAATATATTGCTGCTTGTTCAAACTACTTATTAAAAATTAACTGAACCATTTTTTGTGAGAACTTAATTGTTTTATGTTCAATCCACTTAAATTTGCAAAAACAATTAAGTTAACTTAATCAATTTGTGTTGGGACAACATATAAGGAATTGTGTGGAACCCTGCTTTTTTACATACACTTTAAAAATAATATGACAAAAGGCATAGACAAACTCCAGGGTAAGGCTAATATATGCACTGCCCTTTAATGCATTTAAAAAGATTTGCGACCGACCAAGAAGAGGTTTTATCAAAAGCACCGCCTATCAACAAACGTCTATTATATTCAACAGGTACATTAAATTATTTTATTAAACTAACCCACTGATCTACACTACTGGTCAGAAGTTTGGGGTCAGTTTATTTATGTTTTATTATTATTACTTTTTAAAAATCGAATTAAAATTATTCTGTTTATAAAGGCGGCATTTATTAAATATTAAAAAATGTTAAATACTTATCTATTAAATATTTATTTATTACTTACAGTATGCAATTTCAAATGAAATTAATACTCCTTGTTGCTTTTATTACTATTAATAATGATAATAATAATAATAATAATAATAATAATAATGATAATTATAATAATAATAATAATAATGATAATAATGATAATGATAATAATAATAATGATAATGATAATGATAATGATAATGATAATGATAATGATAATAATAATAATGATAATGATAATAATAATAATAATAATAATAATAATAATGATAATGATAATGATAATGATAATAATAATGATAATAATAATAATAATAATAATAATAATGATAATGATAATAATAATAATAATAATAATAATGATAATAATAATAATAATAATAATAATAATAATAATAATAATAATAATAATAATAATAATTAATATTAGAGAGGACGCAGCCCTCAGTATTCTACCGCCCTATAGGTCGCCTCTGGATGCGCCGGCCCTGAGAGTATCATTCTCGAAAGGAAATCATTCTCTTTTTCACGAGGCCAGTTGAAAACCGAACTTGTAATTCAGCAATAAATATTTGACCTTTAAAATGTAAAACTCCAAAAGATTGCCAAACTCGATTACTACACAACGTTACAATGAAACTACCAATTTCATTTGATGCTGAAAACAACTTAAACCAGTGTAATTTATTATTATACCTCTCTAGTAAAACTCATTTGTCGTTACTTCTGTCCTTGACCAGCAAATCAGAATAGTCCGCTGGCCAGCACTTTTGGTTTGGTTTTCAGAGCAGCTGCGAACTCCAGTAATAAACAGCGCTCATCAGTGCAACGTGCGGG
Organism: Danio aesculapii; assembly: GCF_903798145.1. NCBI lineage: Eukaryota > Metazoa > Chordata > Actinopteri > Cypriniformes > Danionidae > Danio > Danio aesculapii. The sequence goes on from NC_079440.1 coordinate 3,327,504, forward strand.
GTTGGACTGTTCCATTTTTGTGCGGAGGGGGACTTGAAATTTGATTGACAAACATACAATAGCTAAAGTGTTGTGTTAATCATCAACATTAAACCACATTCATATTACGCCTTCCACCTGTTACATGTTTTCAATGCATTTTTTTTCTTTGCTGCTATCTCCGGTCTCTGGCCAGGGGGAGGCTAAGCCTTCCCCAGCCTTACCCACGCTCCGCCTATCACAAAAGGCCATACAGCAAAAGCTCTAATGTTACTTCAACTTATTTTAATAAGTTAATCAGGTTTATACAAACTTCATCTAATTATTTTAGTCAGTTTGACTGATGTAAGTTGACTAGAAACGATCAATTGATTCAACTAGAATAAATTAAGGCAGTAAGATTGATTTTTGAAGTGTAGACAGACGTTATTTTATGCTACTATGCAAACATTATATAAATACTTGTGTCATACAATTAAAATCAAAGGTCATACTTTATTTTTTACAATTCATGCGATAAACACCACAGAATTTTAGCTCAACAAACTGCTAATTAGTTGCTTATTAATAGTTAAGGTAGAAACTGGAGCACCCGGAGGAAGCCCACACGAACACCGGGAGAACATGCAAACTCCACACAGAAATGCCAACTGACCCAGCTGAGGCTCGAACCAGCGACCTTCTTGCTGTGAGGCTATTGTGTTACCCACTGCGCCACCGTGCTGCCCAATTTTGACTTCATAGATATTTATTTGACAGTGCACTGATGATTCTCCTAAGGCTCCGGAGAGACAGGTCTGAGATCAGCAGTTAATCCACATGAAGATTCTGAGCGCAGTGAAGTGGCTGGTGTTGGAGAAACTGAGCATGAGCTGAGCTGCAGATGGATTGTGATGATACGGCGTAATGGGAGTGAGTTTTGGACTCCGCTCAGCAGATTACCGATGAAAGCACCTTTGCCGTTTTGAATAGTGCATGAATAGTATTAGTGCATTAATCCCGCACGTCCCCAGGCTCTCACATGCCCTACTTTCCCAAAGAGAGCAGAGGCCGGCCATTCGGAGCACTTCTTCCCGGAAATATTAGGAACGGTGAGGGGGAAATGGCCGGGAGAGTTCGGGGAATGTTGAAAGAAAGAGAAAGGGATCATCCAGATGGAGACTTACAGCTTAAGGGTTTATAACAAAGCTCTTTAAAATCAACCCCACATACACACACGGCAACAACAACAACAAAAGATGTTCTTCCTCAGTGTGTTTCACATCTGAAATCAAGATACATTTAATGCATTTAAGTTCAAATGACTGACCATACTGAGAGATGAATACAAAATATGAATAAATAAGTCTTTATGCTTAAAATACATGTGCAAAAGTCGAGTAAAGGAGGTCGAGCCTTCTCATTTATGGCTTATATACTCTGAAATAGCCTTCCTGATAATGTTCGAGGCTCAGACACACTCTCGCAGTACAAAACTAGATTAAAAACCTATATTTTTGGTAAAGCATACACTCAATGCATCACATAACGGTACACTGTAAAAAATGTCAGTGAAAACTACAGTAAAAAACTGTAAAGCAGCAACAGTAAAAGACTATTTAAACCAAAATAGTATATGACTGTATTACATACATTAAATCACCGTAATTTAAGAAAGAGTACATAACTTTAATTTTTACTCTTTTAATATGTAATAAATACAACTTTTTACAGTAAAAATATATTTTTTTGGTGAAATAAATAAAAAAATACCGTAACTTCTCAAGCAAGTAATTACCCTAAAATCAACAGTATAATTCTGTGTAAAAACACATTTTGTTGATGTGTACTATGAAATTTACAACATAAAACCTTCAAAAATTCTACAGAAACTTACTTTAAATTCTACAGTAACAAGAGGTTAAAAGAATGGTATATGTTAGTCAAATAAAAGGGATAGTTCACTCAAAAAGAAAAAAATCCAAACCCGTAAGACCTTTGTTCATTTTCAGAACACAAATTAATATATTTTGGATTTAATCGTAGTTCCTCCCATAGACAGCAAGGGTTCTTACGCCACAAATTACAATGTTAAAATCCAAAGTATTTTAATTTCTGTTCCGAAAATGATTAATGACATTTTTTTTTTTTTTGGTCAAACCATCCACTTTGTTGAAAAACAAAAACAAAAAACAGCATATGCTGGTAAGGTATGCTGGTTTCAATGCTGGTCTTGCTGGTCTCAATGGTGGTCAGGGCCAAGATATTACATTGAAACCAGAATACGGGCATCAAAACATAGGCTACATCACCAGCATATGCTGTTTTATTTAGGTCTTTAATGTAAAATGTTATAATATTCTGTAATTTACTGTACTTTTGTGTATTGTTCATTAAATAGGCCCTATGGATCAAATCTGAGATTTAATTGCTAAAGGCAATGAAAAACAAATTCAAGATATAATTGTAAAAATACAAATATATCGACCTTTATGTAATCATTCATTCGTTCATTTTCTTTTCGGCTTAGTCCCTTATTCATCAGGGGTCACCACAGCGGAATGAACCGCCAACTTATCCAACATATGTTTTACACAGCGGATGCCCTTCCAACTGCAACCCATTACTGGGTCCATCCATACACACTCATTCACACACATACACTACTGCTTGTCTTTGGACTGTGGGGGAAACTGGAGCACCCGGAGGAAACCCACGTGAACACGGGGAGAACATGCAAACTACACACAGAAACGCCAACTGGCCCAGTCGGGGCTCGAACCAGTGACCTTCTTGCTGTGAGCACTACCCACTGCGTCACCGTGTCGCCCACTATGTAATCATGTTGTAAAAATATTAGATTTTTCATATTACTTTGTATTTAATCACAACTATATAGGTTAAAGGCTGAAATAAAAGGTTGAAATAAAAGATGCTAGAATGAGCAAAAATAAAAGATGAATTATGAAGACAATTATGAAAGTGTTTTTAATTATGAAATGTGTTTTATTATTGATTATTTATTATTAAACAGCATGTTTTAAAAATTCTGTAAAAAACATGAACACACATGCAGAGACAAAAAAAATCACGATCTGCATGCAATGCACGTGGTGAGTCCAATGCCTATTTTAAATTTTTTCATAGGGTAACTTGCAAATTGTGAAGTTGGGGGAAGACTTTTTGTCTGACGCAAAGTGTATTTATTTAACAATTACTTGTTAACTTGAGTATAAATTACGAACATTTATACTATTCAAAGTGCATATTTAAATGTAGTAATAGCACCACTCAGTAAACGAAGGTGAACTGTCAACGTTATTTTATATTTCAGTTGGCGAAAAATGGGCGCGCACACTGTTTAAAATGGCGGAATAGCACCGCCCAATGAGCCAACGTGAACTGTCGACATTTTATATTTCAGCCGCCAATTTAGCGCGCCCGCTCTTCAACTTGTGATGCTTAGTGCAAATCTTTGGCACCTGCTAACTCCACTTCTCTTTTCGAGGTAAGTCTGTTTGACAACACGGTTCTAAACTAAAAGTACATTTTTACAGAATCAGTATTAGCGATGTTGAGTTGCAATTTCTGTGGCAAGTCAGTCAAATCATTGAGGGCTTATGTAATACATTGCAAACTTCACCGAAATGAACCGCGTTTATTTAAGTGCTTTGCAGCCGAATGCAAACAGACTTTCTGTACATATGCATCGCTTAAGGCTCATTTTTACAGAAAACATAACGTAAATGCGCCTGTTAACGTTGCTGTCGGGACAGATGTTATGCCTATTAAATGTGCAATGGCGTTATGTGATCGACAGTGTGAAGATGCTAAATCTCTAATAGCACACTTGAAAGACCACATTGTAGAAGGACGTGTTGTGAGTTGTCCAGTAAGAGGATGCACAGATGCTTTTAAAGTTAAATCTTCCTTTACCTCCCACATGTCACGGAAACACAAACATTTCACAGAAAGCACAATTAGTGACTTGTACAGAGACTCGTCGGCTTATCAGTCATCTTCACAATCTGTAACAACCGAATTAACGTCACATGACTGTGGCACAAGAAGGGCACAAAAGTGGAAACTAAGAAAAACAAGAAACAGCTAACAGTGAATCCAAGAGTCCTCACACTCATTGCAGATCTCTCAGATCATGAGTGGAGAGAGGCATGTTAAATATGGACTTTCAGTTCACATCATTTGAAGTGTTAACACAACACGTATACACCACTAACTGAGTTTTCAGTTTACCTTATCTGTTAACCACCAACAAAGAAAGTACGCTTTTAGTATTTGGGTTAATGATAATGTTTTATTGAGCATTGTTTTTGTTTAATTGGTAAACTGGCTTATTCCAGATTTTGTTAAAAGTACAATGTAACAGACATTTTTGTTAAAGGCTGCATTTGTTCCATTTTTTTTCTAGTTTTCATTGAGGGAAAGAGCAAATTTATATACTAAATTTATTTTTCTAAAGATGTTACAAAACAAATTCATTATACTCCCTGCACATAGTGTTATATGCTTATGATTTTGGCATTTATAATGATTATTAATTAATTTTTTTATTTCAAAATATTCTGGTACTAGCAAGGAGTTCAGAGTGTTTGGCTGATTACATGCGTAGTTTAATAAACCTTTTGGAAAATGCTTTCCAGACACCTTTTTTTCAGTGATTATTGTGACACTTCAGATTAAGTTAATGACTGGTGGGATTGCTAAAATCTAAGAATCTACGTAAAAGTAAGTAAACTAAACACTTGAGAATATTTATGTAATTATTTTTACACAAAACAGCATGTGTAAACACATTCTATAAGCTAAATATTGCATATTGTGTAAAATTAAAGCTTTTATCTTCTAACACATTTCAGGCACTGCATTCAACCTTCACTAGATGATGACTTCAAGGAAACACATTTCTGGACAAAAAGTGTTAATTAATACTTTTTTTTTAATAATGTTTATTTTTTAAAAAAATTCACTTTTAATGAGACATTTTTGTTGTATCCACTTTATTGAACAGCAACACTAAAGTTCATCAGGAAACAATGGAAAGAGATCAGGATTGCAACTTTGGTTGCTGCAATAACGGTATGTGTTGTGTTGAACTTGTTGAGCGGCTTGTGAAGCACAGCTGTTGTTTTTCCCTAAATGTAGCCATTTATTTAGTACATGTAGTGTGCATACTGCTTTTAAAAGAGTGAAAGATATGCTTGAAACATTTTTGTCTTATTTAGGACAATATATTTTCTTATGTCTGCCAGAGTTTGAAAACAAGGATTCTCTTTTCCTGACAAGTCTCTATTTGGATAAGAGACCTTTCAAGTATAAATTTGGGTAAGTTTTGTTGATTATTAAACATCAATTTAAAAGTACTAATAACCTATTTAACTCTTGCTTTACCTTACACAGATGGGCAATTCGGTGCTTCCAACTTTGCAGAAACGGGGTGTGGCCAGGCTCTAAGCTTCAGTGAGTACATATAAATTATAAGCTTTTAAATTAACTGCCATGCATCAATTTGTCAGATCATACATGCTACTGTTTGGTCAGTTGCTCAACTAACCTTACTCTGTTGGTATCACAAAATTGTAGAACTAAAATTACCTTTCATTAAAAGAGTATTTTATTAACCAAACGTGTTTCCAATCTTTCCTTGTATAGCAGTGGATTGTCCTAATTTACAATCTCAAAACAGATTTTTATGCTTGATCTCAACTGAAGTGTAATTTTATTTTAGTTTATATTTAACTTAATTTTATGCTAGCTTTTAAAAAATAATAAAAAATTATATTGCTAAAGTTGTCTTGCACATTTACAGAACAATATTACCACACATTCATCACATTGTCATCTTAGTAAAGTTTGTTTGTGTTTAAAAAAAAAAAAGAGTAAAGAAAATCTCAGCTAAATTGTATTATATTTATGTACATTGTTTACATTATTATTATTATTCTTTTGAGTTGGAAATAACACAAACTGCTCAATATTTCGAAACTGCAGCAATATTTACTGTAACTATTGTGTAAATGCTAAAATTAGTTATATTTATTTAATAACTATTAATGTTAGAATTGTTCCTTTTTTGTTTCTTTTCCCCTGTTCACAGAGAGGACCTTCTAAAAGTTCCGGTTTTCTGAACATTGTATCCTGTGTGTAAGAGACCTCTCTTCAGTCAAGTCTGGACCCAGTCAGACGCCAGTCTTAAGGATAATTGATGGTAAGCAGTGTTATAGTATGGTGTAACAAATGCGAGGTAGACTCAAGCAGTCGTGGGTGATAAAAATTGTTATTTCATCATTTCATTTTTGTAATTAAAAAAAGATACACAGTATAAATACACAAATTAAATAAATGGTGCATTTATGTTTTAGCTACAGTAGGTGTATTTATATAGAGGAGCAGGAGTGCTGGTCAGAAATAAAATGAAGAAGCAAATTATCAATTTAATAATTGAAGCATAAAAATTTATATAAATTACCATTTAAATGGACAAATAAATAGACAATTGTAAAACTATTAATTTAATTCATGTTTTAAAATGTGAATTAATCAAAGCGTAAAAAGTATATTTATTCATTCATTTTCTTTTTAACTTAGTCCCTATATTAATCCCTTTATTGTGGGTCGCCACAGCGGAATGAACCGCCAACTTATCCAGCATATGTTTTACGCAGCGGATGCCCTTCCAGCTGCAACCCATCACTGGGAAACACCCATACACACTCATACACTACGGACAATTTAGCTTACCCAATTCACCTATACCGCATGTGTTTGGACTGTGGGGGAAACCGGAGCACCCGGAGGAAACCCACGCGAACGTAGGGAGAACATGCAAACTCCACACAGAAATGCCAACTGACCCAGCCGGGACTCAAACCAGCGACTTTCTTGCAGTGAGGCGATCGTGCTACCCACTGCGCTACCATGTCGCCCTAAAAAGTATATTAATAAATACTTTTACTTTGCCACATGATTTCCTCGAGTTAATCGATTTTTTTGTCTATTAACATCATTTTACAACTTTAGATTATAGTGTTTACCATCAAATTTTATATCAATAAACAACAATAGTTGACAACAGAACAGCATTAACAATACCTGCAACACTGTGATTATAATAATATATTAGCATAATGCATTAAAGGAATGGTTCATCTAAAAAAGAAAATTCTGTTATTATGTTCATGTAGTTCTAAAAACGAAAGACCTTTGTTCATCTTTTAAACACACAAAAATATATTTTATATTTAGTCCAAGAACTTTCTTATCCTCCCTTAATAAGTACATGTAATCAGTAGTTAAATAAAAATGTTATGATGATGTAACTGGTGTTATGATATACACTGGGTAATGCTCCCAGTGTACCATGTTATACATCAGAAGTGTTGTTGAAAATGTTTCCCAAAAGTATTATCATTGCTTCACACAAGGAGCATTGCTATCTGTGGGAGGATCAGAAAGAGCTCTTAGATTAAATAAAAATAATAATAATTTGTGTTCTGAAGATGGACAGAAGTCTTAAGGTTTTAGAACAACATGAAGGTGAGTAATTAATGACAAAATTTTCATTGTTTGTTCAACTGTCCCTTAAATTATGACCACACACTAAAAATAATGGTTTGGAATAAAAGATAAAGTAAAAGACTCTTTATAGCAGACAATGATGTTTGTATACTCTTTTGAAAAATGTACTGTCAACACAGATCTTTAATTGCAGTTTAAAGCAAAAATGGCACACAATGTAAATATTTTATCAACTTTATATTTAAACTAGTTTTTCTACAAATATATATTTTTAAAAACAATTATTTTATTATAGTTATAGCAATTACTCAACCTAGAAAACTTTAGTGTATTTTTTTGTAAGAATGACTAGGATTGTATCTGATGACTCCTATCTGATGATTTAGTACAAATTGTGTGAATTGTTGAATTTAGGCTCCAAGCTGACAGAGTGAAGCAAATACTTATGATAGCTCAGTGCTGAGATGTGTCTATTTCAATCTTTTGCCCTAATATTGATTATTAATTATTGTATTTATTATTAAAGTGGCCTACAAAATTCTATGGTGTTGCTTGTGTGCAGTTCATTGGTAATCAATTAAAGAAAAGAAGACTAAGTTTATTTCAGTTCAAGCATATTTCTCTTGAACTAACTTGTCTTTGTGTCTGTTTTCTGCAGAGAGATCATGCCAGTCCATATTGAAATAGTGACTACATGCAAGACTTCAAGCAGTACTACATTTCAAGTTTGGAACATACACAGTCCTGTGTCTTCCGTCAAGTGTGGGCTCAATACTATTGTTCAACCAGAGCAAGCAGCCCTGATGGATGTACAGTATATGTCTTCATTGATTATCCTTACTTTTAAATATGGACACATTTTATTTCCAACATCAACACGCCTTTGTGAGTACACTGGTCAAGTTATTGGATCAGCTCAAACTGTTTTAACACAGTCCCTGTATGTAGTTTCATTAAAATCTAATAATTATAGTTTGTGCCTTCAGTTGCTATAGACTGTATTTACTAGTTCATTTTGCAATTTCAAAAACCTGATTGATTGTTGTAAAATCTGTGGCAAACAACTGTAATGTCTTTTGTGTTTTACCGTGTTTTTTACGGTAAAGTTCTGGCAACCACAGCTGCCGGTAATTTTCTGTAAAACTGAACTTTACAATAAAATACTATTATATTTAATACAGTTGTTTTATGTTTATTACGGAAATAGAATGTAGTTAGTTTTACAGTATATTTATTATACACAGTAGTTTACTGTAAAGGAATTTACACTTACGACTGCTATTTTTAAAGTAATTTACTGTAAACATGTTTACCATACATTTGTTTTATTTAACAGAAATTTACTGTAAACATACAGCAGTTTTCAACTGTAAAATTTACAGATCATCAAAAAGTATTCTGTAAAGCATTGCACGTTGCAACCTTATATTTTACGGTGAACTTCTGGCAACCACAGCTGCCGGTATTTTACCGTATATTTCACCCGTTATTTTTTACAGTGTATGATGCATGAACCTGCTTCATGCATCTCGCTTATATACACTATGAACAGCAGCTACACTAATTATTCTCTTTTTCCACCTGGGGATACTCCTCCCGAGGCCCCCAGAGATTATGCAGCGCCACTGATGCGATCCAAGACCTCCGAAGAGAGGATCCCAAGGTTTCCATAATCCCGGACCAGGCCGTATCCTGAGCAGCTGCTGTGGTGGTTATGGAGGAGTGGAGAGCATGCGTCTGATTCCTCTGACACTCCAGGGACAGCCAAGTCTTCGCTGACGTCCAGCATTCTCCAGCCTGCGGCGCCTTGACTGCAGCTCTGCACAAGACGTTTGGCCAGAGGAGAAATGGTCGTGCCCAACTGAGCCTGGTTTCTCTCAAGGTTTTTAAATCTTCACTTTCACCAATTGGTGAAGTTTTTTCCTCGCCGCTGTCGCCACTGGCTTGCATGGTTTGGGATCTGTGGAGCTGCGCAGCGATGGATTGCTCTTCAGTGTTTGGACTCTCAGCAGTGAATATTAAACCACACTGAACTGAACTGAACTGAACTAAACTGAACTGAACCGAACTGAACTAAACTAAACTGAAACTGAAAACTGAACTGACTCGGATTCAATTTACTATAATCTTGAATTGAATAAAACATCATAAAACCCAAAATGAGCTTCAGTTTCCTCTTTCTGCATCTTCTCCGCAGGGAACGGTGAGGTGATGCATCATTCTGCTCTTTTATTGTGATCTCTGCGCTCATGCATGGAGTCTCCAGGGCTTTTTCTGTAATAGTGAGGCTTGTATCCTCAAAAGCGCCTCTGTCCCACATCTCAGCTGCGTTCTGCAGGCGTCCCGCGGGGCTGGAGCCAAAATGGAGTCTGAATCCGAGTGTGATTGAGTCTCATGTTGTGTATAATACAAGCAGCAATAGGATAGGGCTGACTGCAATCTAGTGCACTGAAATTCAACCTGCGCTGGACAAAAATATCACCATTCCCGCAGTTTGTAAGCCGACGCAGTGTATTTTTTGGGAGAAGATTTGAAACGAATACGGCGCACTGGCAGACATACCAACCAAGTTGGTTTGCAATGGAAAAACAAAATGTTTAAAGTAGCGCATTGAAATAAATGGCCTTTTTAGTATTTCTTTTGTCTTGAACTGCATTGAAAATTATTCAAAAGCATGCCTTTTATTTTTATGCTATGTTTATATGTATAGTATGTTTATACACTTACTGGCCACTTTATTAGGTACACCTTACTAGTACCTAGTTAGACAATCTTTTGCCTTCAGAACTGCCTTAATCCTTCGTGGCATAGATTCAACAAGGATACTGGAAATATTCCTCAGAGATTTTGCTCCATATTGACATGATAGCATCACGCAGTTGCTGCAGATTTGTCAGCTGCACATCCATGATGCAAATCTCCCGTTCCACCACATCCCAAAGGTGCTCTATTGGATTGAGATCTGGTGACTGGGGGCCCACTTGAGTACAGTGAACTCATTGTCATGTTCAAGAAACCAGTCTGAGATGATTCACGCTTTCTGATATGGTGCTTTATCCTGCTGGAAGTAGCCATCAGAAGATAGTGACACTGTGGTCATAAAGGTATGGACATGGTCAGCAACAATACTCAGGTAGGCCTGAGGTGTGGTGTTGACACGATGCTCAACTGGTACTAATGAGCCCAAAATGTGCAAAGAAAATATCCCCCACACTATTACACCACCTCCAACACCAACTTGAGCTGTTAATACAAGGCAGGATGGATCCATGCTTTCATGTTGTTGATGTCAAATTCTGACCCGACCATCCAAATGTTGCAGCAGAAATCGAGACTCATCAGACCAGGCAACATTTTTCCAATCTTCTATTGTCCAATTTAACCTACTACATAATTAACTCTAGAGATGGTTGTGCCAGTAGAGCAGCAGTTTCTGAAATACTCAGCCCAGCCCGTCTGGCACCAACAACCACGCCATGTTTAAAGTCACCTAAATCCCCTTTCTTCCCAATTCTGGTGCTCGCTTTGAAATGCAGCAGATCGTCTCGACCATGTCTACATGCCTAAATGCATCGAGTTGCTGCCATGTGATTGGCTGATTAGAAACTTGTTTTCCCTTTTCCCTAAATAATGATAATCACAAATAATTCATTCATTTTCTTTTCGATTTAGTCCCTTTATTAATATGGGATAGTACAAATAGACTCACAGCAGAATGAACCGCCAACTTATCCAGCACATGTTTTACGCAGCAGATGCCCCTCCAGCTGCAACCCATCTCTGGGAAACATTCATACACACTCATTCACACACATTCACTATGGACAATTTAGCCTTTCCAATTCCCCTATACCACATGTCTTTGGACTTAGGGGGAAACCGGAGGAAACCCACGCGAAAGCAGGAAGAACATGCAAACTCCACACAGAAATGCCAACTGACCCAGTCGAGGCTCGAAACAGTGACCTTCTTGTTGTGAGGCGACAGCACAACCTACTGCGCCACTGCATCGCCTAATAATAATAATAATAATAATAATAATAATAATAATAATAATAATAATAATAATAATAATAATAATAATAATAACAATAACAATAATAATAATAATAATAATAATTCAAATCTGATTTCAATCTAATATATTTAAAAGATAAACTAAATAAATTTGGATAATTATTACAGAAAACAAAACCTATTGTTAAGTTTTGTCTTAAGTAAAAGTACAACAGTGTCTTGATATTAACAACTATTAGGTATTTAAAACAAGATAAAATACACTTTAAGTAATAAAGATATATTTATTAGGGAAGCATTATGACTGAATAAAGTCTTGCATTCTGAAAAAAACAAACATCAAAATTAAGCTAATTTATGCTTAAATAAGAGAAAGTATCTGTCAGCAAGATAAAAAAATAATCTTGTTTTTCCTGTGATTTTGATTTATTTTTCTGAACTCACAAATTTGCTTGTGTTAAGTAGTCCTATATTTATTCAAGAAGAGTTTATGCAATAAATAATAAATAATATTAATGTCAGGAAACATCATATAAAATAAAATAAATTATTATAATAATTGTAAAATAAATAAATGCAAATGAAAAATTCATGTAAACGCAACAGTTTTGCACTGTAGAATTGAGCAAAAAGTATTTCCTTCATTTTAATATTTTATCCAAAACACCTGTGAATTTACACGCTGCATTTCTTTCCACAGATATCTGGCACAAATCAGCTGTTGCTTCCATGCATTTTAACAACAAACAAACAAACAAACAAACAAACAAACAAACAAACAAACCCAAACTCATTTTCAGACGTGCTTCCAAAATATGATACAGTTGAAGTCAGAATTATTAGCCCTCCTGAATTATTAGTAATTCTAATATCCCCAATGTATATTTAATTCCAAAATTTCTGTTTAATGGAGAGAAGATTTTATTTCAGCACATTTCTAAACATAATATAAATGATAACTCATTTCTAATAACTGATTTCGGTCACACTTTATTTTAATAACCCATTTGTTGAATTAAGTTACATTGCATCTACATGCCAACTAAACCTCATTAGATTTTAAGTAGACTGTTAGGTTGGGGATAGGGTTGGGGTTGGGGTTAGTATAAATTGACATGTACTTGCAAAGTTTCTTATTGTTAGTTAAATGTCTGTTGAAGGAGCAGTATCAGCAGATATTAAACAGACAGTCTACTAATACTCAAATGGACCATCAAAATAAAGTGTTACACTCATTTATTTTCTCTTTGCCATGATGACAGCACATAATATTTGACTAGATATTCTTTTAAGATACTTATACTCAGCTTAAAGTGACATTTAAAGGCTTAACTAGGTTCATTAGGCTAAGTTAGGGTTATTAGGCAAGTCATTGTATAACAGTGGTTTGTTCTGGAGACAATCCAAAACAAATATTGCTGAAGGAGGGCTATATATATTGACCTTAAAATGGTTTAAAATAAATAAATAATTAAAATTATTCTAGTCAAAATTAAATAAATAAGACTTTCTCCAGAATAAAAAATATTATAGTAAATACTGTGAAAAATTCCTTGCTCTGTTAAACATCATTAGGGAAATATTTGAAAAAGAAAATCACAAGAGGCTTCAACGTCAACTGTGTGTGAAAATGACCTTCTACCTCTGATTTAGCGCATTTAGTGTTGTTTGCAAGCGCAATAGCAGGTACAGCAACCCATCTACAGGTTTCAAATCCAATATAATCAGATGAAAGCGAACAGCAGCAGCACGTTTAGCGGGATGAATGAGCTCTGCATGCTGTGAATGAATGATTCTGCCTTCAGCTTGTGCTCTTCACAGAGGGTTTAAATGCTGAGAGATCAGACACATGTCCACTCCTGCTGTCAGTGAATCCACATACACACACTGCTGGAGTTTAACCTACACATACACACATCTGGAGTCATTGACGATCAAGGGGGTCAACTATTTCAGTTAGTTTCTATAACACATGCTTCACTCATTTTTTATGTATTTATTTTTAATTACATCTAGTTTATTAATAAAAAAGTATTTAGGTTTTCAGCGTTTTGAGGGATATTTAGAGTTATCTGACTTACAGTATCCTCTGATTAGCTATTTCAGATGTTACTGTAGGTCAAACTACAAACTATGCATCAAATTTGATCAAACTTTCTGGATAAATGTAGATACCAAAACCTATTTTACGAGAAAACAAAGCCCTATGAACACTTACGATGCTCTATTGGTGCTCTAAACCTGCCAGTTTCACTAATAGACTGATTGGCGTGATTCTGCATTCACAGTGGTTTGACCCATTATATGGGTGGTCAAATGCATATTTATATAGTCTATTATTTGACTGGCGGGATTATGCATTCACAATGGTATAAACCGGTATATGGGTGGTCAAATGTTTATATTATCTTTAATTTGGTTGGCACGATTATGCATTCACAATGGTTTGACCCATTATAGGACTATTATATACACTGTATGCATTTACAGTGGTATAAATCATTATTGGGGGGGGGGTCATATGTATATTGATATAATCTATTATTAGATTGGCGTGATTATGCATTCACAATGGTATGAACCATTATAGGGGTGGTCAAATGTATATTGATATATTTTTTATTATTTGATTGCCGTGATTATGCATTCACAATGGTATGAACCGTTCTAGGGGTGGTCAAATGGATGTCTGTACTATCTATTATTTGATTGGCGTGATTATGCATTTACAATGGTATAAACCATTATAGGGGTGGTCAAATGTATATTTAAATAATCTGTATATTTATATAATCTATTATTAGATTGGCGTGATTATGCATTCCCAATGGTATGAATCATTATAGGGGTGGTCAAATATATATTTGTATAATATATTATTTGATTGCCGTGATTATGCCTTCACAATGGTATGAACTGTTCTAGGGGTTGTCAAATGGATGTTTGTACTGTCTATTATTTGATTGGAGTGATTATGCATTCACAATGGTTTGACCCGTTATAGGGGTAGTCAGATGTAGATTTATATGATCTATTATTTTAATTATTAACAATATTATTTAAAATACAGATCAGAGTGAAATATTTCTCAATATTAAAGCACTGACCCCCTATACATCTTGTTTTGACATCCTTCAGGGGGATCAAGCGTTAATTAGGGTGGGTCAATCCCCCACAATAGCCTGTAATATGTCCTCATGCTGAAGTTTAACCACACACACACACACACACACACACGCACACACACACACACACGCACACACACCCACGCACGCACGCACGCACGCAGGCACGCACGCGCACACACACACACACACACACACACACACACACGCACACACACACAGACACACACACACGTACTGCAATAAGTTTAACCCAGTAGTAAATAGTGTGAATTGTTACTTAAAATAAAAGTGTCCAAACTTATTGAAAAATTTTACAAAGACATCTACTATAACGTGTTGAATTTAGAGTAAACATGATGGAGAAAAAAGGTAATGGGTTGGCAAATTACCCTGGCAGTCTATCTATTCCCAGCTGAAGCATGAATGGGTTAAACTAATGAAAATGGATGGACTAATTTACAAAGCGACCAGCTCACTCAGTCAGACATCATCACCTCCAGTCACGTCCAAAAGAAAGAGAAGAAAACAGTTTCAGTAGCTCCTGAACGCTGAATGGTCTGTGATCATCTCCACTCCTGCTGTGTTTACGGAGAGTTTATTGACTAATGGCAGACTCCACTCACTGTTTATTCTCTATGGACTGTTTCCCATCAAGTACTTTTGTGTTTATCAAGTGAACATTTGTTTTGAGTGGGCTAATCTGGCCCTCGCAGCTCTACAGGTGAAGATGCTCGTCTGAATGACAGAATTGGAAGGATGGATAAGACAGTAGATGGTCAGATAAATGGATGAATAAAACAGAAGATGGATGGAAAGATGGATGGATGATCGATAAAACAGTACATAGATGGATGGAAGGATGGACAAAACAGTAAATGGTCTGATGGATGAATGGATGGATGGATGGATGGATGGATGGATAAAACATTAGATAGATGGATGGACAAATAAAATTGCAGATGTTGAATGGATGGATGAAACATTGGATGGTCGGATGGATGGATGGAGGGGTGGATAAAACAGTAGACGGATGGATGGATGGATGGATGGGTGGATAAAACAGTAGATGGATGGATGGATGGATAGATGGATGAAACAGAAGATGGATGGATGAATTGATAGATGGAAGGATGGAACAGAAGATGGATGCATGGATGGATAGATAAATAGATGGATGAGATGAAACAGTGGATGATCGAATAGATGGATGAATAAAACAGTATATGGATGGATGGATGGATGGATGGATGGATGGATGGATGGATGGATGAATGGATAGATAAATGGATGAAACAGAAGATGGATGGATTGATAAGGGAAGGATGAAACATTAGATGGATGCACCAATGGATAGATGGATGATGAGATGAAACAGTAGATGGTTGGAATAATGGATAAATAAAACAGAAGATGGTTGGATGGATGGATGGATAGATATATGGATGAAACAGAAGATGGATGGGTGAATTTATAGATGGAAGGATGAAAGGATTGATGGATGAGATGAACCATAGATGGTTGGATGAATGGATGGTTGAATAAAACAGATGGTTGGATGGATGGATAGATGGATGAAACAGAAGATGGATGGGTGAGTTTATAGATGGAAGGATGAAACAATAGATGGTTGGATGGATGGATAAAACATTGGATGGATGGATGGATGGATGGATGGATGAATAGATCAGATGGATGTATGGATAAAACATTAGATGGATGGATAGATAGATGGATGAAACAGAAGATGGATGGTTGAATTTATAGATGGAAGGATGAAACAGTAGATGGATGCATGGATGGAAGGATGAATGGATGAATAAGATGAAACAGTAGATGTTTGGATGGATAGATAAAACATTGGAAGGATGGATGGATGGATGGATAGATCAGATGGGTGAATGGGTAAAACATTAGATGGATGGACAGATAGACAGACAGATAGATGGAGGAAACATAAATGGATGGATTGATAGATGCAAGGATGAAACAGTAGATGCATGGATGGATGGGATGAAACAGTGGCTGGATGGATGGATAGATGGATGGATGAATAGATGGATGATGGATGGATGGATGGATGGATGAAACATTAGATGGTCAGATGATGAATGGATGGATAAAACATTAGATGGATGGACAGATAGATAGATGGATAAAACAGAAAACGAATGGATGGATTGATAGATAGAAGGATGAAACAGTAGATGGATGGACAGATGAATGGATAGATGGATAAAACAGTCAATGGATGGATGGATAGATGGATTAAATAGAAAATGGATTAACAGACTGGTAGATGGTAGGATGACACATTAGATGGATGGATAGATGGATGGATGAGTGGATAGAACGGTAGATGTAGGGATGTATGGATGGAACAGCAGGTGGATGAATGAACGGATGGAATGGGAGATGAGAGAGAGAGAGAATATTTGACTGGTGTTTAGTTTCTCCGTCAAACTCAAACAAACCGAATTCAACACGCTGCACCCTAAAGCCACTGTCACAAGCAGTAAAACACACATCTGCTCCATCTCTCACACATATAAACACACACACACAGGCTGACAGAGTGCTTGTGCTGAGGATAATGTGGTTATTTCCACAAAGCGCTCAGATCAAGCTGAAGGAGTCCGTGACAAAACACATGGAGAGAATCATTTGTCTCAATCCATGCTGGAACATTCACTTCAGCTCTGCTCTTTAGCTCTGCACCGTCCACAATACATCAACAGCTATTCTCCCTCATGCTAGGAATACAGCTGAAGTCAGAATTATTAGCCCCCCTGTATATTTTATTCCCAATTTCTGTTCAACGCAAAGAAGACTTTGTTCAGCACATTTCTAATCACAATAGTTTTAATAACTCATTTCTAATAACTGATTTCTTTTATCAAATCAAATCGAATCAATTTTATTGTCACATCATCAGCAGCACGTGTGCTATGATGAGTGAAAAGCTTAGGTGCTGGGTCCAGACAGTGCAGAATACAGACAGTGCAAAATACTACAGCATACAACAGCATACTCAAAACAGGACACTGTAAAATTGGCAGTGTTGACAGCGATGTGTACAATGAGTAGATGTGCACATCGTTGTAGGCAGTATTGTTTTAAGTATGCATTGGTTTAAGTGCAGTGCATGCTACATATTGATGGTGTGCAGTGAGGGGTGTGGAAGAGTTTGTGTGGGGTGTGTTAAGTGTTCATCAGCCTAATGGCCCGTTTCCACTAAGTGGTACGGTACGGTTCGTTTTGGTACACAAACGGTTCAAAAACGCAAACCGAAAAACGGTTCGGTACGCTTTTTGACAGTGGAAACGAAAATAAAAGCGTACCGAACCGAACCGTTTTTCGGCACCCTTTCGAAAGGGTACCAAACACGAGAAAGGGTACCAAAAGGCGAAGCCACACGCGCAGCTGAACGCTATTGGTTTACAGAGATACGTCATTCGCTTACGCAACAAGCCAGAATGAAAACAAAAAACCCGCCATGTTTAAAAAAACACAGCGAGAGATTATAGCGGAATGATATATATATATAATAACGAGCCATGGTCAATCTGGGCTCAAACAAACCTTGTCGTCGTCTTGATGAACAGCCACAAATCCAAGAAGAAGAGCAGATTTACCCTGTGCCCCGTAGTTTTTTACGAGCCAGTCTCAGGCGCGAGCGGTTTCGCTTTCTTGCTGAGGATAATAACCTGCGCTTGATTATTGACGTGCTTTTGAAACCCGATCCTGTCAGATACTGACAAACACGAGAGTGAAGCGTGAAGAAACAAAGGAGAAGCTGGAAAAAAAGGAGCACATTATTTATTCAGCAAACATGAACAAAATGCCATGGATAACTAGCTTATTATCTTCACCTTTTGAACTATTATGAACCGGGAATGACGGAATTACTGTCTAACAGAGGCTACATGTGCTGCTGAAGATTACAGACACAGATGAGAGGTTTACACTGACTGTAGGCTATATTTTGTGTTGTTTTGAACCTAAATATTGACGAAATGTCTGCTGTGTGTAGTTCTTCTGTAGTTGGTAACATATCGGACACTGTAAGGGGCTGTATGTGTTTATATATGTTCATTTATTTAGTTATTTAATATAATTACAGACGTTACAGGAGGCTGTTTCACCCTGTCATTGATCTGCAGTTATAATCTACTCATGTTCATTGAGAGTTAGTAATAAACATTTCCACACAAGTATTTATGTGTGTAAAGCATCTGTGTTGTGAGAAGTGCTTCTCATATGATATGTGAATGACCCGTACAGCTTTATTGTAGACATTTCCTCGAGCGAGAATGACGTCGACTGAAACTTTCTGTCATACACCACGCCCACCAAAAGGGTACCCTTGTTAGTGGAAACGCAAGCCTGATAAAGGTGACCAGTACCAAACCGTACCGTACCGTACCAGTCAGTGGAAACGAGCCATAATAGTCTGAGGGAAGAAACTTTCCTTCAGTCGGCTGGTGCGTGACCGGATGCTGCAAAGAGAAAAGTCTATGGATTGGGTGGCTGGAGTCGCTGATGATTCTCATGGCTTTCCTCATGCACCGCCTGGTGTAGATAGAGGGAGGGAAGCTCACCTCCTACTACGTGAATAGCAGTTCGCACAATCCTATGTAGGGCTTTGCGATTGCGATTTTATCTTTGCCATGATGACAGCACATAATATTTGACTGGATATGTTTCAAGATACTAGTACTTAGCTTAAAGAGACATTTAAAGGCTTAACTAGGTTAATTAAACAAGTTAGGGTAATTGGGCAAGTTAATGTATAACAGTGGTTTGCTCTGTATACCAAGGTTTCCCAAACTTTTCAGCCTGTCACCCCAAAATTACAATGCAGTAACTCATGACTAGGCCCACACGATTTCCTGTTTATTTACTTGTGTAAATGTGTGTAAATCTATATTTATTCAGTTTTTAAATTAATTACAGTAATATTATTGACTAATATGAAAATATTTATATGATTTATTTACAATACAGTGTGTACAGTAATATTTTCTATCTTTTAGTAGAGATATTATATGAGAGACTTGCTTTATTTACCAAATAAAGTGCATCTAATTGAATTTGCATTGTAAACATTAAATAAAAGGTTAAAAGGTTTTATTTCTTATTCCCTATAATAAGATACTCCCAAAATAATTCAGCAGAAATCCACAGATTTTTAACAAAATTCTGTGCAGAAATAGCAAAAAATACTCTCAATATACTCTGAGGTGGTTGTAAATACACAAATCTTACACACAACGGTGCACACATACCAATAGGCCCAAGTCTATTTGTCATTTCATTTTGAAGAACGCCACTCGGAGACCATCCTCCATGTTCAGTTATAGCCTGTATTTATTTTTAATGTACGTGAGTGCCGTAAAGCAGTCAGAAAGTTTAACCTAATGCCAAAAAATCAATGTGCTGTGTCTTTAATATAACATAATCACCCCCCAGGGGTCGCAAAAAATAAATAACTCGAAAGACTGACGACTTTTATTTGCATGTTGTTTTTTAAATGTAACTATTAACTACTATTTTGTTCTGAGGTTATGGATAAAATATGTGATTCTAATAGTTTAATTAAATGAATTTGATTTTGGGAAATCACCAAGCGACCACCCACTCTTTGTCCCGACCCATACTTTGAGAACCACTGCTGTAGACAATCCAAAACAAATATTGCTTTAAAGAAAAATTAAAGACTAGAGGGCGCCACGGTGGCACAGTGGGTAGCACAATCACCTCACAGCAAGAAGGATGCTGGTTTGCGCCTCAGCTGGGTCAGTTGGCATTTCTGTGTGGAGTTTGCATGTTCTCCCCGTGTTGGCGTGGGTTTCCTCCGGGAGCTCCGGTTTCCCCCACAGTCCAAACACATGCTCTATAGGGCAATTGGGTAAGCCTTGTCCATAGTGTATGAGTGTGAATGACTGGGTATGGGTGTTTCCCAGTTATGGGTTGCAGCTGGAAGGGCATCTGCTGTGTAAAACATATGCTGGATAAGTTGGTGGTTTATTTCGTTGTGGTGACTCTTGATTAATAAAGGGACTAAGCTGAAAAGAAAATGAATGAATGAATGAATGAATGAAAATTAAAAATTGCTTTTATTTTAGCCGAAATAAAACAACACATTCACCAGAAGAAAAAATATTAGAGTAAATATTTGAAGAAGAAATTCCCAGGAGGGCGAATAAATTTGACGTCAACTGTTTATTAGTTCAGTGTGAGTGATGGACCTGGATGTGCAGTTGAGTCTCTGTAGATCCACTGATGTGATTCACTCTGACACACAGATATAAAGGTCATCACACACACACACGCACACGCACACACACAAACACACACACACACACACCAATGCCTCTTACAGTAACTCTAATAATGCATGGTCTTTGTACTGTACGTTATGTTAACACTGATTGAATTATTTAAGCACTGCAAGAGTTTACTTATTTCTCAGTATTGTTCATATTCATATTTTTATCCACTTCTCAGTGAGGGAGGTGGTACAGTGGCTCAGTGGTTAGCACTGTGGCCTCAAAGCAAGAAGGTCGCTGGTTCGAGTCACAGCTGGGTCAGTTGGCATTTCTGTATGGAGTTTGCATGTTCTCCCC
Organism: Danio aesculapii; assembly: GCF_903798145.1. NCBI lineage: Eukaryota > Metazoa > Chordata > Actinopteri > Cypriniformes > Danionidae > Danio > Danio aesculapii. The sequence goes on from NC_079440.1 coordinate 3,348,769, forward strand.
GTGTTGGTGTGGGTTTCCTCCGGGTGCTCTGCTTTCCCCCACAGTTCCAAACACATGCGCTATAGGGGAACTGATGAACTAAATTGGCCATAGTGTATGAGTGTGTATGGGTGTTTCCCAGCACTGGGCTTGCAGCTGGAAGGGCATCCGCTGTGTAAAAAATATGCTGGAGTAGTTGGCGGTTCATTCCACTGTGTCGACCCCTGATGAATAAAGTGACTAAGCTGAAGGAAAATGAATGAATGAATGAATGAATGAATGAATCAGAAATGGAGTTTTGAGTGAATTACTGAGTTGCAGTATGTATTTAGTTCAACCATCTCTTTAATTTCAAAAGAGAAATAAAAATTAGCAAGCATTTTGTTTACACTTGTTATGCTTATTAGCTCCGCCCTCTTTTGAACAAAGCACAGTCTCATTTGAATTTAAAGCGACAGTCACCAATACAGCACAATTAGAATCAAAGGCTTAAAGGGGCCGATTCTAAGAGCTATGAAACATTATCTGTGTGGATTTTTGAGTTGAAACTTCACTACACACTCCACGGACATATTTTACATCTTGTAAAAAAGGGCATAATAGGAGCCCTTTAAAGTCAAATGTTACCAGTTTTCCTGGAAGGCTTTTAATGTAAGCGTTGAGTCTGTTTCTTGCACTCGCCGCTGTCTCTCCATTTCTCGATCTAAATTTAAAATCAATACTGGCGAATTAAAGAATCAGCGCGAGTGATAAAGACATTAAAGTCGCTTGATCAGCAGAAGCGGGTGGATTTATTTGCTCCTGATGTCTGCTGTTGTTGCTCATCAGGCTCTTTGTATTGATGAGCTCTGATTGCTGGAAAACTCATTCCTTTAATTATCTTTGCACATCAAACAGGAAACGGCTGTTGAATCATGATGCTTTTGTACAATTACCACTGATTGTCACAATGCAAATGTTAAAAATAGAGCTCATTTTATATGATAAATTATTCAGTTTTAATTCCCAGCGCTACTTCTACATCATATTTTTAGTTTTATTAAAAGCTAGATTTATTTTTTATTTGGTTTTGTTTTAGTTTCAGTCAGCGATTTAGAGATTTTTTTTTGTTTCATTTATTTCCTTCGGCTTAGTCCCTTATTTATCAGGAGTCACCACAGCGGAATGAACCGCCAACTTATCCAGCACATGTTTTACACAGCGGATGCCCTTCCAACCGCAACCCAGTACTGGGAAACACCCATACACACTTATTCACACCGGAGCACCCTGGAGGAAACCCACACCAACACGGGGAGAACATGCAAACTCCACATAGAAATGCCAACTGACTCAGCCGGGACTCTGTGCCAAACAAGCTGAACTAAGTGTCTAATCAGGGACCTTCTTGCTGCGAGGCGACATTGTTAACCACTGAGCCACCACGGCATCCAAAATTTATTTAAATTAGGTATAATTTTTATTTTATTTTCAATTAACATTTTATCAAAAAAATTATTTTATTTCTTTTTAATTTAATTTAATTTAATTTAATTTAATTCTCAGTCTGTTATTTTATTGCCTCTAAATAAACATATTTTAGTTAGATATAAATTCAGCAATTACATTTTTTATATACATTATGATCTTCAAATTAATTTAAATATTTAATTTCATTTATGTTTTATTTAATTTTAATTTTATTTTTATTCTCAATTCTCAGTCCTATTTTAGTTAGATATAAATCAGCATATTTTATTTTTTATATAAATAATTTAATTTAATTTATAATATCTGCAAACTAAATATTTCAATAGTTCAGCAAGTTCCTCCAAACCAAATGACTCCAAATTACCATATGACCACCCATATATACAGTTGAAGTCAGAAATATTCGCCCCCCTTTACATTTTTTTTCTTTTTTAAATATTTCCTAAATGATGTTTAACAGAGCAAGGAAATTTTCACAGTATGTCTGATAATATTTTTTCTCCTGTTTGTTTTATTTCAGCTAGAATAAAGCAGCCTTTAATTTTTTAAAAACATTTTAAGGTCAATATTATTAGCCCCTTTTATTTTGATAGTCTACAGAACAAACCATCGTTATACAATAACTTGCCTAATTACCCTAACCTGCCTAGTTAACCTAATTAACCTAGTTAAGCCTTTAAATGTCACTTTAAGCTGTATAGAAGTGTCTTGAACAATATCTAGTCAAATATTATTTACTGTCATCATGACAAAGATAAAATAAACCAGTTATTATAATCAGTTATTAGAATAATTCTGACTTCAGCTGTACATATTAACAACTACTTAATATTCATCAACTTTGTTATGAAGCTGATACTTAATTTGCATGTGAACACTAACACAAAAATCAGATCACAGCCAAACAAAGAAACACGACGAAAGCTTCATACGATCAAATCAGATCCATCAAATCTGCCAGCAGCTCACTTTCAGAAGGCAGACTTTTATAGCAGCAAAACTTCTGACAGCTCGGATCTCAGAAACTCTGATCAGAGCCGGTTATTTCTGCCTCTTTCTCTCTCAGACACATCAGTCAGAGACACAAACACTTCCTGGTTTAGCAGGAAGCGCAGGATGTTTGGGAGGCAGCAGAAAACACAGGAAGAGCTCATTTATTCTGGAAAACACTTGACATCCAGCCCCATCTCACGAGGAAACCACGGTCAGTGTTTTATCACTCATCAGCTGGGAACAATCCTTCTGAAAGTGATCCCAACGCTATTGTTCCACTGTATCTTATTTTTTCCCATGTCATTTTTATTCTCGCAAATAGCATTTAAGTTTTACAACAACCCACACACACCATATACAACCCAATCCAGACCCGACAAAACAACCCCCAAATAAAACAATCAACATCTG